>NC_085866.1:37791812-37826812 GCF_034702125.1 Engraulis encrasicolus | reverse complement strand
TGTGTGAGGCATGTTGTCCAGGTGTAGCCTCACTGTCTCAGTGAAGGCGCACAGGGAGGCGAGGTCACGTGGCACAGAGTTGTCTGGCCAACTAGAGTACAGGTAGTGAGTGATCCTGCGCTCCATTGGGTGACCATTCTGGAAAACACACACATAGGCATGCATGCACACACATACACAGGAAAAAAACGTTTGGTATTTCAGCTGATGAGTATAGTATTCTGCCCATTCATATATGTACTTGATCTATCAAGTGGCCACTTCAATCTCTCTCTCTCTCTCTCTCTCTCTCTCTCTCTCTCTCTCTCTCTCTCTCTCTCACACACACACACACACACACACATTGATTTTATCTCAGTGTAACAGTCGGTACAGGAAAACATTTTGTATTTTAGCTGATAAATATTATGTATTTCATCTATCAAATGCCCCCGTAAATCTGTCTCTCTGTCTCTCTGTCTCTCTGTCTCTCTCTCACACACGCACACGCACACGCACACGCACACGCACACACACAAAGACACACACCATTGTTATCTCAGTGACACAGTCAAGTATATGAAAAACACTGTGTTTAGATATCTGACAGCCTATATTCCTCCCACTCATGTACTTGACCTAGTGTTCACTTTGCATGCAGAAATAAACACTCATGCACAGAAACACATACACAGACACACACATCGACACAGCAATCTCTCAAATCTCAAATCATCATCACACGCAGGGGAAGGGTGTCAGCCCAACACATTTGTGAGGAAATTGAAAAAAGAAAAGAGAAAAAAATGGTGTGTTTCTGTTGAGTGTTACTTAAGGCTCTCTGTAATTTCATAGCAATCGCTCCTGTTAAGAACTGAAGATGGGTGGGGTAAATGCAAAGTTAAACCACGCCTTGGTGGGATGAAGTTCCGTTCTAACCGGGCTAGTGGGTAAAGGGCTAAGTTTGTTATGGTGTAGTCAAGGTTTTTTGGCAAAGCGTGAACCGGCCCACCAACAGGCTCATCTGCACGAAGAGGCTACTGTATTTATAATTGTGATATACAAATACAGTTATGATTCTGTGATGACTTCCTCTTTCTGACTCACCTGCCGCAGGTGGATGGACGTGATGTAAGAGTCCAGCCCACGTTTCCGTGACACCGTTGTCACCTGGATGTCGCCGTAGCAACCTGTCCCTCTCTCGGGGGGCCAGTATTGGTCACACAGAACCTGCCGGAAGAGCAGTCAGAAGAGTTTAGTCTTCAGATACCTCTTTAGGCCTGTCCTGCAGATGTAAGTAAGTTTCCTATTACCATGTAAGTTTCTTATTACCAAAATGTAGCAGAAAAGGTAACTAAAAGTGCATTCCAATATGCAACCTTGCGTCCTCCACTTTTGTGCTTGTGGCCTCATGTTTTGCTGATGCCGTGGAGAAAACGCCGTCAGCCTAGCCCAGGCGTGTCAAACTCAGGCCCGGGGGCCAAATCTGGCCCGCGGAGCCATTTTGTTCGGCCCGCAAGATCATTTCAAATGTGTATTACACTTGGCCCTTATACCGTACATCAGTATAGCGTAACAAGACTTGAACATGACATTTGGTGTGTCACAGGATGTGCAGACACATCTGAACTATAATATACAGTATGATGTGAAAGAGTGTGTGAAACTATGAGTATGAAGTGCATGCACACACAATTTTCGTCTTAAAAAAATAAATAAAAAAATCCCGGCCTGCGACTTCATTATAGATTGTGATGTTTTGGCCCTCAGTCAATTTGAGTTTGACACCCCTGGCCTAGCCAAAACATTTTTTGGGGGACCATTCTTCATTCACCATCCAATTTGCAAATGAGATGCAAATGAAATGACTTTACAATTGAGCTTTTGCGAGATATTGAAATATAAGGCTGTTGTCAGTGATGTCATCATGACGTATTACTTTCTGGTACAATGCCACAAGCACAAGTGGACGCAAGGTCGCATATTGGAATGCACACTAAGCGTCTGTTCCTGTTCCTTAAGACTCTTGGCATCTTGACTCTTGCCATCAGTGAAGGACATCACCGAAGTGCGCGCACGCACACACGTGAGGACACACACACACACACACACACACACACACACACACAAACACACACACACACACACTCTGTGTGTTTGTTTATTGCACAGCAGAAAACAATGACCTTGCCATTCTCTTTGAGAGAAGTCAGCATGACGATGATGTGCACGTTCTGCTCCCAGACCATCCTCCAGAAGTCTGCTATGGTGCTCTGTAGAGGCCCCTGGGTGCAGATGAAGTCACGCTCCGAACTCCCACCCTAAACAATCACACACACACACACACACACACACACACACACACACACACACACACACACACACACACACACACACACACACACACACACACACACACACACAATTTTGAAGCTATTGTTATTTTGGTGAGTTTTCTGATTGGTGTGTGTGTGTGTGTGTGTGTGTGTGTGTGTGTGTGTGTGTGTGTGTGTGTGTGTGTGTGTGTGTGTGTGTGTGTGTGTGTGTGAGTGTGTGTGAGTGTGTCTGACTCACTGGTACGTAATTGGCATTGATGTAGTCCGAGTGCAACTGGGAGTGCAGCAGGGAGAGTTTCACTCTGCAGTGGTCATCTAGAATAATAAAGACACGCTCATCAGTATTCACAACACCCACTTCATGTTTTTATTACAAAGTCAGAGCACTGAAAATGAGATAAACACTGCTGGCATTCTGATTGTAAAAGTGACTGGCACATTTACTTTGTTTATTCCAGCATTAACAAGAGCTAAATTTTACCATGCAAACTTCTGTGATTTTACAGGAGTTGAACCTTTGGTCTGTGTCTTGACCAGAAACAATCCCTTATATTATGGAGCAGCGGCTAGGAAAATGTATTGGGTTGGCAAAAGTCATTGCCTCAAGGTTAGGTATACTATTCTGCATAGACCACGATACTTCTAACCAGTCCACACATGATGAAAATGGGAAGGCCGATGTTTAGTGAAAGGGAGACTATCGTTTTGTCCTTTCGTTTACAGTACATTACGATTTTAATTCGGAATTAACTAACTTTAATTCTGAATAAAACTTAATTCCACTTTAAAAACATCATGTAAACACTTACCGAATTGGATTTAAGTTTATTCAGAATTAAACTTAATTCCGAATAAAGTGGGTGGTTTATTCCTCTTTTAATTCCGAATCTTTTAAGAAACATGTTCCTCTGTCATGTAACCTTTTATTCTGTTTCAACAACAATTCCAGTTGTTCCACGTATGCTCGTTTTTTTGGGGTTTTTTTTGTCTTCTTCCACTTTATTTTTGATAGGACAGTGTGAGAGGTGGACAGAAAGCGAATTGGGAGAGAGACGGGGAGGGATCGGCAAATGACCCGGGCCGGGAATCGGACCTGTGTGAGGGTGTACTCACTTCTATGACACGCTGTACCTACTGGACAAAGTGAGAAGATTGCATTTTTTTCAAGTAATTCCCCTATTGACACTGAACATAATTTCACTGGCCTTTCTCTTTGATACATCACTTCTCGTGGGTAATATAATAGTGTATGTGCATACCAGGGCTTGACATTAACTTTTTCACCCACTGGCCACTGTAGTGGTTTTCCCGAGTCACTGACTAGCCATTCAGGTATTTCACTAGCCACAGATTTGATATTGTTTTTTTTCTTTATCATGATAGTGTACGTCTAACCTCAGAAGATGAGGTGCTAAAGCAAGATGAGTGCATAGCTTTCTACATGGAAGTATATCAAGCAAATAGAAGCGGAGTTACTGAGATTTTTCTTGAACTTAAATACAAACAATTGATACACAAGGGGCAACCAATAGAATATAGGTTATGATGTCATACCAAGAAATAAGCTGCCAGCCAAATTGGCTATGACACTGAAAGTACTCCTAGCCACAGCCAAGTTTTACCAGCATTTGGCCAGTTGGCTGTTGTCATTGTCAAGCCCTGGTGCATACACTTGGAAGAAATGAAAGAAACACACAATGGCTCAGACACAGGGTTTCTTTACAAAAGAGAGCTGATTGTGTGGACAGTTTCACTCACAGGGTAGAACATGTTGGTATCTGTTCTTGCACTGGTTGGCTTCCAGTTCTCCTACCCTGGTGGGAAACTCTGCTCCGACATCGTTCAGTGACTTTTACCGGAGTACATGTGCAAAAAGGAAGGGGGAGGAGAAAACAATATAAGAATGATCTTATAATTTGCTAAATTGGTATTTGTACTTGTGCAGCAGCAATGTCAAAAAAGTTAGATCTGATAGTTACTACACAGTAAAAAAAGAACTGTTGTTTTTACGGAAAATTGCTGGCAGCAGTGGTTGCCAAAGTCTACCTTTAAACAAATAACGGTATATTTCCTTTTTACATTTTACGGTAAGATTATGGCAGCAGTGGTTGCCAAAGCCTACTGTTAAATAAATAACGGTATTATTTTTTTTACATTTTACGGTAAAATTATGGCAGCAGTGGTTGCCAAAACAGATTGGACAGATTATATTCAGGTGAGTTCAATTATAGAGTTACAATCAGACAACTGATTGGACTGATTATACTCAGGTGAGTCCAATTATAGAGTTGCAATCACAGACAACTGATTAGACTGATTCTACTCATTGGAGTCCAATAAACATCAACTTAATTAGATACCTAAATAAATGTCCAATTGCCAGATTGTCTAGTGCAGGCAGGTGGACCAGTCTAGTATCATCAATGAAGGGTATGCAAATCCATTCTTATTTAAAAAAGGCCTGAAAATAACCTTAAGGAAAATAAAGGCCAAAGCTAGCGGGGCAAGCAAGCTAACAAACAAGCTAGTTAGCAAGCCACCATGCAGCCACCCTTACAACGTGACCTGCTAGCCGCGCCGGCCAGCCGGCCAGCCGGCCAGCCGGCCTTACGGCCAGCCGGCCAGCTAGCTAGCTAGCAACCAGTGAGCAGTACAATGCAACAGTCCCCTGTTTAAATACATGTTCAACTGAACCATGTGACCCGAGTGATGAAGCATTTGGCAGGTGCAGCAGTAAGTTAATCATTGCATGACAGCCCTTAGCACTCAGGTGAGGTCAAGAATTGATTGATAGAATGATTCGGATGGTAGGTAGAATGACAGTTTCAATAGACTGGGCTACTTCTAAGAGTTCAAGGGATTACTGTCCCCAGGTAGACTTTTTCAGATTATACTAGCCCAGTGATACTCACTATTTTTCCTCAAGAGCCACATTAGGGGAAAAAAGTCAGGAGGAAAGCCGCATGAAGCGCCAAACCCCCCCCTACTTTCAGGGCCTTTCTTTTTTTTTTGGGGGGGGGGGGGGGGGGGGGGGGGGGGGGGGGGGGGGGATTACATCAGATAGTGTTGGCCTCATTATACATGGTTGTAGTATTATTTATGCAAATTATCATTATTAGTAGTAGTATTAATTATTAAATTAATAGTAGGCTTATTATTAAATTATTTAATTATTAATTAATTACCCTATGTCAGCAAATTGCTGTTAGGCCTCCTAAGCTCACTTTTTAAACACTAAAAGACACCTCTGCTGAAGGGCACTTTTACATCAAAGAGCAATGGGAAGTTCAGTTTAACACCAGTCTAACTCTGATCAATCGAATTCTGGCAAATTTGCTGTGTACATATGTGTACACCAGTGAAAAATAAAGTCATGTACCGTTTCTTGACTACTTCATCTTCACTTAACGGTATTTTCCAATATTTTCTTTTCAGTGAACAGTTCAGTATTTTGTACATATTGACACCAGTGAAAAATAAAGTTATGTACCGTTTCTTGACTACTTCATCTCACTTAACGGTATTTTCCAATATCTTCGTTTACAGAGAACAGTCCAGTATTTTCTACATATGACACCTGTCAAAAATAAAGTTATGTAGCGCTTTTTGACTAAATAGTGGCTTGCCATATTTAGTACAGAGATAAACTGTTTTAGATTTTACGGTCCCTGACTGTTGCAATTTGACAGTTTTTTGCCGTAATTTCAACAGGCATTTTTTACAGTGTATAACTCCTTATGGAAAAGCACTGCTGATAGCAACTAAGGGTAGACTAGGGTATGTCCACTAGCACATGTAGTCCCTCTTCTGAATGGTCTGCAATGCAATGTAACGGTGAGAAAAAAGTGAGGACGACTGCAGACAACTCAAAAAAAGAGGCTAAATGTTCTAAATAGTGGACATATCCTTCACTCTTTTGACTAGAAATGACCCATGAAAGATGGTACAATCAATGTGTTTTAAGTTGTGTTAAGTTAAGTTAAGATTGGTACCTCGAATTCCTGCTTATAGCCCTCATTGTTGTTTTTTGCCAGGAGCTGACAATGCCTCTGGAAATCTTTTAGGATCTGGGCTTTGGGTAATGTCCTTATCCTGGAAATCCATGAGGGACAATAGTTAAGCACTGTGAAGAATTCTTCATATGTCTGGGAATTAAGCAGCAGTGTGATTACGCAAGTCAGGTATATACATTTAAAATACAAGAATGTTGGCTTGACATATAGGATCTTTTTTATTAAACTAATATTTTCCAGACCTTTCTAAACATTGTGTTGTCATAGCTATTTAGCCATAAAGCTTTTTTACTACTGTGATATATTATATAGGGAGAGCGCCGGAGTTGGCCTCACTTACATCATGTTTGCAGTGTGACTGTGGTGGCTGATGATTGGTGTGAGGTGAGAGTGGCACTGGACTCATTGGGATTCACTCCATTAGGGGGTCCCAGAGGAGACGCTGCTGTGCTAGTTCTCAGGGTCCCATGGAATGGCCTTTACAAACATGTAGAGACAAGCGTGAGGAGACACACACACACACACACACACACACAGACACAGACACACACAGACACACAGACACACACACACACACACACACACACACACACACACACACACACACACACACACACACACACACACACACACACACACACAAAACAATGCACATTCCCCAATGGGACATGAATACTTTGCATGTGTTGAGCAACATAATCCTTAAAGTTATCCCTGAGGCTCCTTTTCTTCAGTCTCCCTGTCACCACACCATTAGGCATGGTCCACATGTCGCTGCGTTGTAGGCCTATGTCTACCTTTTTACCGTAACAAGCAACAGAGAAAACTTTTTCAATCTTAGAAAATAACATTTCAATCATGAAAAAGTGAATTGAGCTAGGTATACGGGCACCATTCAGTGTGAATCAAATCATTTTAACCAATATATCCGAATGAACTAGCATCCCATGCCCTGACTTACAGTATTTCTTGTGAAACAATTATTGTTTTGTGTTAGACTATAGTATATCTTAGTTGACAGTTAACAGTATAACAGTTAACGACATTAAAATACCAATAAAGCCATATCAATACCTCATAAACCAGGAAGAGTTAACTGAGTTAATTGTAGAGATTTTCTCTCAGGATTTGCCTCATGATATCATCCATGCAACTACATAAAAATATTTCCAGAACTTTGCGCTCTACGGTTCTCAGACAACGCAGAAATGTTGTGTCCAGGAGACAGTCTCGTGTACACACAGTTCCCGGGCCACACGGTTAGGAACAGCCCCAATGAACCAAAACACAAAAGAGTGAAAAAACTGGCCCAACTAGTTCAGCAGAAAATCAGGTCTGTCTCACACAAGGTTCTCTGAGACGAATGTTTGCTTACCTTCTTTTAAAGTGCTTTATTCCGCTTGGTCATTTCATTTGTGTGAGCTGGACAACGGCAACAGTGAAGAGAGGATGAGGGTCCTGAGTATGACAAGAGAATGGACAGAGTGAGAGAAGGAGAGGGGTGTGCATGGGAAAGTCAGAGATGGAGAGTGAGCAAGCGAGCGAATGTGTGATATGAGGGCCTTTCCTGGTATGCTACCTGTCCAGCTGGTTCTAATGACGCGAGGCTACTGTGGACACACCTCCAACACACACACACACACACACACACACACACACACACACACACACACACACACACACACACACACACACACACACACACACACACACACACAGGGCCGCTGGCAGGTTTGGCTAGGCCCGGGACCCCACACCCAAAATACAATGTTATGCGGATCCAAATATGCCCAGCCCTTTGCCACTCCCCTGTCGGCTTCCCTTTGCTCGCGCGCACACACACAAACACACACACACACACCCCTCTGCAGCTCCTGTTCAATGAGGAGTGGGAGGAGCAGGTATAGCCTACAGGGCGTGTGTGTGTGTGTGTGTGTGTGTGTGTGTGTGTGTGTGTGTGTGTGTGTGTGTGTGTGTGTGTGTGTGTGTGTGTGTGTGTGTGTGCGCGCTGAGCATGCATGGAAGGCAAGACATGCATGAAGGGCAGTGTATGCATGAGGGGCAACGAATGCATAGAGGCAAGCATACTCCAGCATTTTCTGTGAGGAAATGCAATCTAGTTTTTACTGTTGTGACTTTTTAAGCCGCCTTCTTGGCCGGGACTCCATGGCAGAAGTTATTTTAACTTAATTGGAACACTTCCTGGTTAAATAAAAAAAAATGCTGAACTTAATTCATGACACGAAATTGAACGTCAAATGTGTGAAGGAATAAATCATTAATTAATTAATTAATTAATTCATTCATTCATTCATTCATGCCACTGTGCTTCTATAGACCCCTTCACTGTTTGTATATGTGAGGTAATCCAGATGCGTGCGCATTGTTGGAGCAGAATCGACCATTTACCGCACAGTTGTAAAGAAACTAGCCAGGTGTTTTTTCCGAGATAAGAAAATGGATGTTCATGATAACTTCAGATATGAAGTGGGCGCCACAAACATTCTTGATGATGTCCTCAGTCCTGTGGTAGGCCTATGTTTAACTAGAAATGCACCCAGTGTGTGCAGACCTCCGCCAATGAAGTTCAGTCTGTTTTTAGACACATAGGATATGTGTCATGATGTGGTGCCATTTATGCATGATTAGGCTTTTAACAGCATAGTCCCATATAGGCTATCTATGTGCGTAACAGGTAGGCCCTAAACATCAACCCGGTTTGAGAAAGCTTTGTGATCACGCTGGAAGAACTGTAGCCTAATTAGAACTGTAGCCTAATTAGTGAACAGATTCGGAATGTAGCCTAGCCTAATGATTTTGACCATAACTTAAACAACAACAGAACTGTTATGCCAATTTTTTTTGTCTGCGAGGATATAGGCCTAGGCATCCTCCATGGGCCACTGCGGTCTTGGCGCTGTCGGCTGAAGCAGCATTTCCTTCCCCGCATTCCTCATTGAAAATGATTCACCGTTGTGAATCTGTCCACGGGCATCATGCTGTCGGGCTGTCTGGTCTCAGTCCATCTCGTGAACAACTTGGGGTTAACTTTAAATGTAGCAAAGGGGGTGTCATGAATTTACCCAGCATTGTGAACTAACACAGTCACAAACTCCATATTTGGGCAACTGTCCAGCTAAACCCACAGCACTATCTAAGGCAAACGAGAGAGTCCCTCCCTGTTCCTTAATTTACTGAGAACAGGCAAACCCGTGTGGAATATTCGCTGGTGCTCAGTGCTCACCGGGGCACCAGGGTACCTTGTGGCAGGCTGTGAAATAGCAGCGAACATACAAGGTGCAGATAGCACACCCACATGTCATGGAATGAATTAGGTCGTATTCTACCAACTCTTTAATGTAAGAATATACTCTTTATGAGTTTTTTACTGAAATCTATATTTTTTCACTATTTTATTGCATTAGTGACAAAAAACATCATATGGTGTGACATGAACATTATTGTGTATTCAATTAAAAAGGGGCATCATGTGATAATGTAAGTTTATTTATCCTGATTCTTTATTATTACTTTATATACTGTATATATAGCATTGTAAGGTGGAAATATGTTACATTTTATATTATTTTGCTTTGTCAACACTCGCTGTCACACATTTTCTCAATATCTTTCAATATAGGGGCCTACTTCAATTTAAACTGAAAGTACTTTGTTGCAATATACCAAAATACCTGCAATATTAGATGGCACTTGTATCCACCCATCACACCTATTTTTTTACGATTCATAACCAAAATATCCTATTTATTTTCTTAATTATGAGTGTCACACCGAATGACATGGCGTCACGCCATATGATGAATTACTCCAAAGTCCAAAAATATGCTTAAACTGCATTTATTAAATAACCAAACAGGTTGATTCGTGATTAAGCCATTGTTTGCACTGCTCGGATTGTTTGAAACTGCAGACAATTTAATCCCGGCTGTAACATACGCAGTCTCGTCTTTGTGGCCACTCAAAAACATTCTTGTGCTAATTATAAATGTACATTATACAAATATTAAGGCATGTATTACTATAAATAATTTAAATATTTGCATCTACTTCTCTCTTATTTTCCTCAAGACCTCCTCTCTCTTTACAGGATCAATTTCTCCCTGTATTTCTCCCTGTTCTTTCTTTACTTGCCACCTCTATCCACCTGCTACAATCTTAATAAAGTTGAAAAGTAAATAAATAAACACATAAAAGAAAGGTGAAGCATTTAAATTATGAAAAGAAGCATGTTATCATGAATTCATATTCATGTATGGATATTGTGGATATATTGGTGTCTGAATAATACACATACACCACTAACATGTTTTAAAGTACCAATATATCAAACAAATCTGAATATTAGCCATGAAAAATGAAATATATGTGGTATTTATGTATTAAAATGAAGCTCATCTCATATGGTGTGACAAAATTGTAATATGGTGTGACAAGAAAACCATCACACCTTATGATATTTTGTCACACCATATCCAGTCCTTTGTACCCAGGGCCATTCAGCTTTTCAACATTGCTCAGAAGGACACACAAAGAGAGATCATCATAGGGGACTGGACTGCATAAACAGATCCCACTCCTGCATACTCTTTTTACCTGGACTCTCTACCCTTCGACTCCTTTTCAGCGGAATGCACAGCTGAGTGTGTGTGTGTGTGTGTGTGTGTGTGTGTGTGTGTGTGTGTGTGTGTGTGTGTGTGTGTGTGTGTGTGTGTGTGTGTGTGTGTGTGTGTGTGTGTGTGTGTGTGTGGGTAGATACTCAGTTTGCGATGTGTGTAACCCCCCTGACTACTGATACTCCTGGACTATGTAAACTTTATTTTTGGTGTGTGTGTGGGCTATGTGTATGTGTGTGTGTGTGTGTGTGTGTGTGGGTGTGGGTGTGGGTGTGGGTGTGTGTGTGTGGAGTTGTAACAACCAGACCTATAAAGTATTAAATTAAGTGTCTGCGTTACCACAAAATATAAATTATACCAAGGGATTCTTCTAAGATGAAAGTTATTGCCGCAAATTACATCCAGTCACGAGTAGGTTAATGTTTAAAAGAGGAGACCACACACCATATCTCACCTTAGATGCGCTGCGCGCTGTATTATTTACAATTCCCACCTCGCAATTTCCCCCCCCCCGTTCCCAACAGTCCACCCAACTAAACAAGTGTCCAGGAAAAGTCCAACACAAAGTTCCAATCGGACGGCGCCGATTACTCTCTCTACGAGCTCCACGTCAAGTCATGTTCCATGGCACTCCACTAATCATTTTCCAAGCGGGCAGCACGAAGTATTCCACAGGTAGACGAAGCGCAAAAAAGGTAATCCACACCAAAAAGGAACAAAAACAAAGCGATCGCAAAAAAAGAAAAAAAAGATTTGAGCTCACCGGTGTCTGAAGTTCAGGGCCCTGAGACAATAGTCACTTCCTCCTCATACATCGCGTTTGCGATGCAGGTAAGGAATTCCGAGGCAGTGCGATGGTAGGCGATTTCTCTGGCGCTTAACTTCCCCCATCGAAACCGGCATTTAGAACATTACACTTTCCTCCACGATTATTCCATGAAGGAGGCTGCAGAGATTCAAACCGCTGGCGCGCCTCGCCCAGCCATCACACTCGCTCGACTAGCTCTCAGGTGATCCCCCCGAGCCAACCCGCTTGCGCAGCTAAATAGACTTGCAACGCTCGGCAGCTTGGGAGATTGAGTCCTTTTCAGACATAGCCATATCCTACCCCCAAAACGTACAGAGCATAATATTACATAAACAAATTACAAAAGGAATGAACATTACACCCTATACCTCATGAACTTTACAAGGGCTTGCAATAGTTTAGTAATAATAAAGACAATTTTAATCAACACATGCAATTAATGTGACGGTGTCACAGATCCCCCCCCCCCCCCCCCCCCCGCCCGGAGGTATGGGAGGCTGAACCCCAAAGTAGGGCTTCAGATTACCCACATTTACTGTGTCTACTTTTTTTGTCATGGCCATTCCACTGTACAAGGTAGTTGATAGGGCCTAGTTTTCTCATCACAGTTGCTGGCCCCGACCACTTAGGCGCGAGCTTAGATGAGAAGTTCTCATATGCTTTTGGAAAGCGGATGTGTGCGTACCCAGACCAGATCTCCACCCGGAGTTTGTGCACTTCTCCTATGGGTATTGTAGTATCTGGCTTGTCTGGATTGGCATGCCTCTACTCTCCTCTTGACTTGTTTGACCATGTCCTTTTGTCGTTCCAGGAGTGAGTATGGGGTTGATGAGGAGCGGGACTAGTCACGATAAGCCTCTCCAAAGGCCCTTTCAAGGATCTTCCGAGCGCCAACTCTGCCGGGGAATGGCCCGTGGTTCTTGATAGGCGCGTTGATGGCGAATCGGAATTCCCTGATCCACTGGTCCCCAAGTCTTGTGTTGCTTGCCCACGTATGACGCGATCATGGTTTTGATGGTGCGACTTAAACCGTTCCGTGAGATTTGCTTGTGGGTGATAGCTGGTGGTGAACTTCTGGGTTACTCCCCAGATCTTGCAGAGGTTAGCCACTTCGCGACCCTGTGAACTGTGGGCCCGGTCGGACACCAACTCCCGGGGGACCCCAAAGCGAGTGAATATCTCGTCCTTCAAGACAGCCACGACGCGGTGAGCCTTGGCATCTTTCAAGGGGAACATCTCCACCCACTTTGAGAAATAGTCCACCACGACCAGGAGAAAGGTGTTCCCCTTCTTACTGCGGGGAAATGGCCCCATGAAGTCCATCCCCAGCTTCTCCCAAGGACCCTCGGGTGGTGGTAGACTGCATGAAGCCAGCTGGTTTCTGGTTCTCCGCCTTGTAGACCTGGCAGGTGGTACACACCTTGACATGGTGCCATACATCCTTGCGGACAGACGGCCACCAGGCTACGTCGAGGATGCGGAGGAGGGTCTTCAGTCTGCCCAGATGCCCACTCGTCGGACGGTCGTGAAAGTACGTGAGGAAGACTGGCACAAGTGACTTTGGAACGACCAACTGGTGTTTGACTCCTTGTTCCTTTGTAGGGGACCGGCGATAGACGACACCCTGCAGCGTGACATATCCAATCCGGCCTGGCCTGCCATCTGCATTAGCCCCTTTTCTCAGATCCATGACCTCCGCATCTTCTTCCTGGGCCTTCCTGATCTCCATCAGGGAAGATGGCAGATCCGAGACGACACCGGCGGTTACAGCAACATAGGCCGCAGCTGAAGCGGTGGGTGCCACAGCTCTGGACAGGGCATCAGGGACAATGTTTTGAAGGCCTTTCCGGTATTGGACCTTGAACTGGAACTGTTGGAGACGCAGGGTCCAGCGGGTCAATCGTGAGGTGGTCTTGGGACAGTTGAAAGCCCAGGTCAAGGCAGCGTGATCTGTGTAGACGGTGAACTCCACCCCCTCCAGGTAGTGCCGCCACCTTCTCCACCGCCACACAACAACAGCCAGGCATTCCTTTTCAGATGTGGAGTAGTTGCACTCAGCACACGTATTCCCCTGGAGGCGTAAGCGATTCACCTTCTCTCCCTCTCACCATCCCTCTGCACCAGCACGGCCCCCAACCCCACGTCACTGGCATCTGTGTGTACCTCGAAAGGTAGGGTCAAGTCTGGCTGCACGAGAATGGGAGCATCCACCAGTGCCTTCTTCAGCCGTTCGAAACCTTTCTGACAGGCCTGCGTCCAATACCCATTGCACGTCCTTCCTCTTCAGGGCGTTCAGTGGGGCGGCCATGTCAGCAAAGTGGTCTATGAACTTGTGGTACCATCCCACAAGCCCAAGGAAACGCTGAAGCGATTTAACATTGGTGGGTGTTGGGTAGGAGACCACTGCTTGTGTCTTTTCAGGGTCCACCTGTACTCCCTGGCCTGACACGATGTGCCCTAAGAACTTCAGGTCTTGCCGGAAGAAGGCACATTTCTTCAGATTGAGTGTCAGTCCAGCCTGCTGAAGCTTCCCCAATGACGACTTGTGAAGATCCCGTAGATGTTGTTCGGGTGAGGGAGAGAACACGATGACATCATCGATGTAAACACAGCAGATCTTTCCCCTGAGCTCTCCCAGCACCTTCTCCATTAAACGCTGAAAGGTAGCCCCAGCGTTCTTCAACCCAAAGGGCATGCACCTGAACTGATACAGGCCCATGTGGGTTATCACTGCTGTCTTGGCCTTGCTATCTTCCGACATGGCAACCTGCCAATATCCCGACTTCAGGTCAAGGGTGCTGAAAACAGAGGCACCATGCATGGATTCCAGCAGTTCGTGAATAATAGGCATGGGGTAAGCATCTGCATGTGTCTTAGCATTGAGACATCGATAATCGACACAAAAGCGGAGGGAGTCATCCGGCTTCTTAACCAAGACCACTGGTGCGCCCCAGGCTGACTGTGAGGGTTCGAGGATGCCATCCTTGAGCATCTGATTCACGTGATCAGTGATTATCTGCCGCCTGTGTGGTGACACCGGTAGGCCTTGCAGCGGACCGGCACCTCGTCGGTAGTGAATATTTTGTGCTCCTCCACTGTTGTCTTCCCAAGCTTCTCCTGAACACACCTGTGGCCAGGTCTGGAATAACTCCTGGATCTCCGGAGTCATCGTCCCCGAGCTTAGTGTGTGGAGCAGGTTGATGGGGTAGACACATACAGGCAGGTGTTGGGATGAACCGCTGACGATCTGATTGTAGTCCTCACCGTCAGTAGTGGGAAAGGCTAGTGCTTAGTCCCAATGAGTGTGTGCACGGCTGAGGGAGTGCTCTACTGAACGGCGAATGGCTCTGGTTAGCCACCTCAGGTGGATGAGAATAGACTGATGGAAGGTGAAGCGTAGGTTGAGCTAGAGTGAAGTCACTCTGAGGTTGATGTAACTTATCTCCTGAGTGTTTACAAGAACTAGCAAGAGCCACACAACTGGTGCACCGTAGCTGTCTCTGCTCTGCTTTAGCCCTAGTATCCTGTTCCGGTAAGTATTCCAAGATTCTTTCTTGTAAGGTTTTCAGGATGGGGAGTATGTTCTGCTCAAGAGCCTCAATGCTTCGATTCACATACGTCCTAATGCCTGCCTCTCTATTTAGGGTGCTATTCACAGAGTCTCTGAAGTCAGACTCCAGTGAATCCAGTCTGGCCATGACTGCCCCTAAGTCGGTGATGAAGAGTTCGAGTGCAGGCAATGTGAGGGACACATCCCGCCCGGCCGTTAGTGGTGGGGATACAGCAATGTGATGATCAACTATGCCCTGTTCAGCCATATCACGTTTTGAATTTTTTTTTTTTTAAGAATGTGATGAATGATATTAAATTAAACGGCAAATAAACAATAAAAGACTTAAATATGACACCCAAAAGTTCAGTGCATTTACATTTACAGTGTTTAGAGTATTCACAATAAACATCCAAGCTATAAGAACAATTTACAGAAGTATGATACAAATGTCACCCCATATAGTTATGGCACACATGGCCCCCCATATCGATAATGACACAAAACGCTACTGCGATACAATGCGATGCGAAATGCGCTTCCAAATCCCCGTGCGGGCCACCATCTGTAACAACCAGACCTATAAAGTATTAAATTAAGTGTCTGCGTTACCACAAAATATAAATTATACCAAGGGATTCTTCTAAGATGAAAGTTATTGCCGCAAATTACATCCAGTCACGAGTAGGTTAATGTTTAAAAGAGGAGACCACACACCATATCTCACCTTAGATGCGCTGAGCGCTGTATTATTTACAATTCCCACCTCGCAATTTCCCCCCCCCCGTTCCCAACAGTCCACCCAACTAAAACAAGTGTCAGGAAAAGTCCAACACAAAGTTCCAATCGGACGGCGCCGATTACTCTCTCTACGAGCTCCACGTCAAGTCATGTTCCATGGCACTCCACTAATCATTTTCCAAGCGGGCAGCACGAAGTATTCCACAGGTAGACGAAGCGCAAAAAAGGTAATCCACACCAAAAAGGAACAAAAACAAAGCGATCGCAAAAAAAGAAAAAAAAAGATTTGAGCTCACCGGTGTCTGAAGTTCAGGGCCCTGAGACAATAGTCACTTCCTCCTCCTGCATCGCGTTTGCGATGCAGGTAAGGAATTCCGAGGCAGTGCGATGGTAGGCGATTTCTCTGGCGCTTAACTTCCCCCATCGAAACCGGCATTTAGAACATTACACTTTCCTCCACGATTATTCCATGAAGGAGGCTGCAGATTCAAACGCTGGCGCGCCTCGCCCAGCCATCACACTCGCTCAGACTAGCTCTCAGGTGATCCCCCCGAGCCAACCCAGCTTGCGCAGCTAAATAGACTTGCAACGCTCGGCAGCTTGGGAGATTGAGTCCTTTTCAGACATACCCATATCCTACCCCCAAAACGTACAGAGCATAATATTACATAAACAAATTACAAAGGAATGAACATTACACCCTATACCACATGAACCTTACATGGGCTTGCAATAGTTTAGTAATAATAAAGACAATTTTAATCAACACATGCAATTAATGTGACGGTGTCACAGATCGACACAGGGGGTGACTTGTGTTTAACCCCCCATCTCTTTTTCTAAGGAATACAATGGACATTGTTCTAGGAAAGAGACTATGGACACTCCTGGACACTTTATGGCCACCTTGTCTTGGCTACTATGTGCCACTTAGCTAAGGCACATGTGAACACTGTGGACACTTTACACTTTATATTTTTGGTGTGTGTGTGTGTGTGTGTATGTGTGTGTGTGTGTGTGTGTGTGTGTGTGTGTGTGTGTGTGTGTGTGTGTGTGTGAGAGAGAGAGAGATGCCTTGGCAATAAGTATGCAACAGCGAGCTATATATGATTATTTTATTTTATGTGTAAATATGTGTGTTATGTCTTGTGGACAATGTCTTTATGTCTTTATTTATGTGTGTATGCTACTTGACACCTTAATTTCCCCCTGGGATCAATAAACGATACTCTACTCTACTCTACTCTACATATGAGGTTTCATTGCCTTATTTCACGAGATTAAGCAATGTGTATTCAGGTTAGCCATGTTAAAACATGGTAAATGCAATATGCGGCTTTTATGCCTTTATTTGATAGGACAGTCTGAGATGGTGACGGGAAGCGAGTGGGACAGAGAGACGGGTTGGGATTGGGAAATGACCCCGGCTGGACTCGAACCGGGGTCCCCGTGGGCATGCAAGCCCTAATGTGGGGGGCAAGGTTATATTGACTAAAAAATAATCTATTGTCTTATTTTTTGTGTAAAATGTGTCACACCAAAAGACATGCAACATGGAACTGGAGCAGCTGATAAGCTTGCTTTTTTGGGACATTATGAAGAGCTAAAACTCATCTTGTAGCTGTCAATGTCCCTCTGAGGTGATATTATTCTTCCTGAAAGAATGAGGAACCCCCACTTGGCAAGGGTGTCCAGACAATTACCCGTTCAAAAATTTAAATCTGGTGTCACATCATATGATATCAATTTTGGGGCCAAAATGTTTCAGTTAATGGTGGCTTCAAATTTATAATGCCTGAAATCTCCACTAAATAGGCTAAACAATGTATGTCTTGGTTATGATTACATGACTGAATATACAGAAAAGGAGTACATTTTCCTGTTTTTATTCTAAATCAAACTTTGGCACATGGATTGGAACCGTCACACCATATGACCATATGGGGCAGCCTTGGCCTAGTGGTTAGAGAGTTGGTCTTTCAATCTAGGTGTGGCCGGTTAGAATCCCCCCTGACCTCTCCTTACATCTCCATGGCTGAAGTGCCCTTGAGCAAGGCACCTAACCCCACATTGCTGCAGGAACTGTAAACAATACCCTGAAAAATAATAGTTGTAGGTCGCTTTGAATAAACGAAAGCGTCAGCTAAGTTTTTATATGATTTATATGAACATATACAACTGCACATTCTGAACAACATAAACACAGTTTTTAGCACCTTTTTATATAAATTACATAACTTTGACATAGGGGAACAAAGAAAAGGCCACGTCATGTCAACCACCCATATACAGCTTATAAATAAGGCGTAACGCAAGTAGGCCCACTTAAGGCCTACTGCAAGCTACCAATAATGGGCCCTGAACAGAAAAAGAGGGTCTACTATCATGTCGAGGGGGCCCGTTTCTTCAAGTCAAGGGACCATGTGGCCCCCCCACCTTGTGTGGGCCCCACTGCCTCTCGGGGGCTGCGGGGGTATACTTTACGCCCCTGCAGCCTAAATCATAGGGGTCAAAGCAGCTCAAGTAGCTGATGATTGTGCTGTCACTGGGGTGTGCTAGGCTACGCTGTTTTGACAGAATCACACGCATTCCCTTCTCTCTGCAGTGTTACAACAATTGTACAACAATTGTGTAATCCATTCGTCAGAATATGTTGGTGTGTGATAAAAATGCATAGGCCTAAACTAGGACTGCATGGTCTCCAAATGATAGTAGGGGCTCACAAAAACACCATGCCTCACATGATTCTGGAAAACTTGACTGTTACTTTCATGTCTGACCGCCTTTGCACAGTAGAAAATCTTCAGTGAGTCAGCTGCTTTATCAAATGTTTGCTGGAAGGAACAGGTGCTCATGTCACAGGCTCGTGCGTTCCATGGCGCGTTCACGTCTCTCTGCTTCCGCATGTCAGGTGAGGCGACGGTGTTTTTATTATCTGGAGATGTGTAAAGACAGAACACGTGGTTTCTCGTAAGCATACTGGATCAGCGGTCATACCTGCTTTGAGACCAGAGAGCGCTGATGATATGCCAACAGAAGTGTATGAGAGCTGTCGATAGTGAAAGTAACTGGAATGGTTTAGTTTACTGACCACTTCCTGGATCCAACACACTTCGACTTGGCACATTGAAGACGCACAAGGGGCAGGGGACATGTCAACACGCTCGCAGTATGCAGGGGGCTACAATAAACCGGTAAGTAATGCGATAATGCAAGTGACACTTTTATCTGGCATTGCGATGGGTGTGCGTATGCTTTATCCTCCCAACAGAATTTGCAATACTCAAAATTGCATCCAGGCCAGGACTTATACTGTCACATATGTTGCAAGTGAGTTTCAAGCAGTCATTAATCGATCTTGTATTTCAGCCAAATGAGTCACCTGGACAGCGGAGCACATGCGAGTTTTATTTATTTATGTTTTAATTATTATTTTAAACCAAACTGTGCTGTAGTTGCCCACAGTTTACGTGGTGTTTCTATCCTAACTAAATAAACATATTGGGCGGAACTGAAAGTAAGATCGATGCAGAATGTTGTTTTTTGTACTCATGCCATGGCTTTTGTGTTGGAGAAGCTCTGTGCCTTGCGCGCGCATTTGCAGACACCAATAGAGTTCTTCAGCGGAAGCGGAAGCATGTAGTAGATTGTAGTCTTTCATGTTAGCATTTAAGGACGTCCTGGTTCCTATCGGCTTCCGGCCTCCATTGGGAATGAATAGGGGTAAATTTCAAATAAGCTCCGAGAGCAAGCACGCGCTTAGCGAACCCCCGCAAACTGTCGAGGGTGTTAAAAATAGGCTGTAGGTATGACATGGTTGATCATTTTGTGTCAAACTTCGACATAAATACGATGTTGCGTCCATATGCTAAACCCGGAAGCTTTTGGCGACTACAGAAACGGCGCCAGTATCTAACGGCATGTACGTGCGGAAGGTTGTACCCATGGCAACCAAAGGAAAGTATGTAGTTCGGAAGTTTTAATGATCAGAAAGGGGTTAGCAATATTGAATTATAATCGTCATGATTTAACATGTGAATACACCAACATGATGATACGATCCGTTCCACTAATGAGAAAGGGATGCGGGGACACGCTAATGTTCGTTGTTGCCGTGCAACTTATATTTTTGCCAAACCTGAATCTCTATGGCGTTTTGCAATGTAAAAAATCGCCAGGGAACCGGTAGTCCAAACGCCGCATACAAGTTGACGTCAACGCTGAAGAGCTCTATATAACATGTATTGGTGAGCTCAAAGCTCCGACAACGAAGTGGTCGTTGGATGGAACAGTGTATGCTCTGTGCTGTCTTTATTATCAATTCATTTGCTACTCAAATTGTGCTTAGTTCTACCACGGTTTACACAAACACTGCCCATCCGCGGCTTTTGGTTTCGTTTTGCAGAGCTCCACCCGTCACCGGGAACGAACGGACGAACCGGCTGACAAGAGGTCGAGCGGGGACAACCCCATCAAGCGCGTAGGAGGGGTACGGCATTTCATTCAGACTTTTTAAAAACGTTAAAAAAAAAATCTTGCGTAAATGTTACCTCTAGTCAGAATGTATGTGCATTCTCAATACACTTACAATTTACTCAGAACTGGGACGTGTGTTGACGAGTGTGTTTGACTGTTTTCGTTTAGTAGGACGTTTTGGATGAAAGTCAAGTGTAACGTTTGTATGTGTCCTTATGTTCCTTTCTTATGTGAATGCACTATTCACGAAATAATCATCCATTATGTATTTATTTTGCTATTGAAGGATGACAACAGACCTTTCAGAAGACTCAGAAGTCCCACAGGACCAAGTCGTCCATTCAGGCCGAGGTTTGGAGGCAGATTCTACAGGCCAAGGTAAGACAGTTGAAGAGGAAATGACTGCACAGTTACTACCCTGGCAGACTTTTTTTTATCTGAAGTGGGTCAAAGACCTTGTACCACATCAAAGGAGATTGTACGGATGTTAATAAAGGTGTTATTTTGCACATGCATGCATGCATTGTATCCAGGGCTCTAAATTATCTTTTTTTCTTCACCACCAGCCAAAAATAGATATTTTTTCTTACTAGCCAAATGGAAGGTCAACTAGCCATTTATTTTCTCATCAAAATAAACCTACATTTCATTAGTTTTAACACAACATACACTAGCCAAACACTACAACTCACATCCCCCACACAGCATCACTCAAACTTCACACACAATATAGGCAAAATACCATGGAGGACAATGCACAGAAAAGAGGGGAGGGGAGGAGAAGAGATGAAGGGAGAGGAGAGTAGAGGGACAGGAAAGAAAACACACACACACACACACACACACACACACACACACACACACACACACACACACACACACACACACTTCATGCTGTTTATGCTGCTAGATACCTTTAAATGCCTCCAGGATTAATACATGTTGCTTTACTCTACTACCACGGGCATGACAAGTACTAGCCTACTCTATGTCTACACTAGACAACCAGTAACATCACGGAGACCATAGCTAGCTTACTTTGTTCATTTAGCGTCAGTAGTTTTTTATCATAGTTTTTTGTCCCACTTACTTGCACATCCATGTCAAATCCGTGCAGGATCTTTGTCAAAAGCATGCATGTTATTAGGAAACATATCGTATGCAGTTGCGACAACTTCTGACAGCGCTGACACTATCCTGACAGACAGCTGTCCTGCTCCTCTGCCCACGTCGCTATCTTGCATTCACTGCGACACATAACCTTGCTCTAACCACTGCCCTATTCTTTATCACCCGCTCAAAACCTACAGAACCGAAGTAATCCCCGCTCGTCCTCTTATTGAACATTTTTATCAACCATAGTTCCAGGGCGGGCTTCAAACACGCTGCCTTAGAGATTACACGGGCAGCCAATGGGTGTGGGCTACATCATGACGGTAGTGTTCATGGGTAATGTAGGCAATCTTGCTGTTTTAGTATTCATCAGACGGGCAGCTGTTTACCGCGTTCAGAATACTTCAGTCGGCCGCAGCGCTACCAGCCAATTTGGCTAGTGGGTAATTTTTTCTACTAGCCAAAACGAAATTTCACCCGCATTTGGGGGGTTTGCGGGTGTTAATTTAGAGCCCTGTTTGTATCTGCAAAAAAAGGTAGAACAGGATCAAGCCACTCTAAGGCTGAATACCATTTCACCCCTTAGCCTTACGCCTTTCATCTTCCCCCTTCTTTTTGCGCGCTCACGTGTATGGGTAGTGGCATCCCAATTCACGTTAAGGCAGAGGGGTAGGTGGAATGGGAAGGGCTTTCTATCCCGCCAAACAGAGATTTTCCATGGGCACACTTCAAACGAAGGGCTATAACAGATTTCCCCAAGTTCATTGTGAATGCCTTTGAAAATTGGTGTCATCCACAACAGCACACAAAGGTATTTTCGACGTAATTGACGGTTTTACAGTGGTAATAATTATTCCATTGCACTAAGTTTAACATTGTCCCAATGTGTAGTAGTCATTTTATCCATGAAACGCACATGAAAAAAAAACAATATTAACATCAACACAATGCATGGAAGTCATGAAGGTTTGGCGAGGGTTGCGCCACTGTTGTCCTTTTTTAAATTGTTGTGCAAGTAATTACAAGTAATATCGCTGGTTTAACCCTAGAGAGGCTGTTTTTTGAATGCTATGGGTGTCATTCCGTGATTGTTGGAGGGCTTGCGTTTCAATCGACGAGGGGCAAGGGGAAGGCGTAGACGTAGGCGTGTGGGTAGAAATTAGAAATGGGATTCGGCCTAAATAGTCACACGCGATGTTGTAGTTCATAGAATTACGGGTAACACTTTATTTTAGGGATACATCTATTAGCACTAATACATACAATGTGCCTGTATAAGTAACTTGTAAGGCATGTACAAAGCAAAATCAAACATTTGCTAGGCATGTATTCGCAAATGTCTTGTTCATGCACAATAAGGGATTTATTACCAATTTAACCTTAGTAAGGGTCTAGTAGGCCTTAGCGTTTGCTTAGTACATGCCTTACAAGTTAATTATGCAGGCATTAACATTGTATGTATTAGTGCTTATAGATGTATCCCTAAAATAAAGTGTTACGGAATTACGTTTAGAGTAGTATGGTATTTTACTTGAGGCTTATTTTGCCATCACAGCACATCAGTCGTTCAAAATAATACTGCCAAAGCCCAACAGTAAAGGCAATGCCAGCAGTTGATTCAAACAAGTTAATCCAGTAAAACCAGTAGCTGATTGTAGACTCTGTCTAAATATCTATCAGCCAGTCTTCATGACAAAATATTTCTTGGAAGACAGAAGATGTTCATGACCTCAAGACAAATAGGGAGACAATTTCCCCTTTATCCAGTTCAAAAGGCCTTTGCAGAACAAAAAGCAGTTATCCAGGGACTACGTGTTCAGAATGAATCTCAAGTTTCTTCCTGGTTGTTTAACTTTTAGCGAAAGTGAAAGCACCTTAGTCAGACTTTGAACCTTATGGATCACTACGTTGCAAAACAGTGTTGTTTATTCAAAATGTCCAGACGTAATTTCGATAGTAGCCCTGTAGTTTAACTAAAGTGACTGAGGTTTTAGTGCACCAGCATCTTCCTCAGAGTCCATGGAATAGCCACTATGGTTGAAATAGGAATGTATGTACTAGGGATGGTACAAACCGCACCGAAAACCGAAACCGTACAATTCACACACATACCGAACCGAACCGTGCCATCCGTCGCAAACCGCAATTCATGTACTGCCCAGAAAAATATGTAAAACAGATTCTAGGAGTGTCTTATCCAGTCTCTCTGATTAAAACATTTGCTATAAGAACAATCAGAGGATGACACAATTAAAATCACACCATTTTCACATTATGAGCCTATACAATAAGCCTATTATAAGCCTATACATCACTTTATAACTGCAGTTATATAAATATTGTTTAATATTCCCAGTGCATCATTTATCATGAACTAAAAAAAAGAACCGTAGAGAACCGAAAACCGTGACCTTGACACCGTGATATGAAGCGAACCGTGAATTTTGTGAACCGTACCACCCCTAGTATGTACCTATAAGTGGTAATATAGCATCTGCATAAGCATGGCTAGAGTGTGCCTCTGTGGTCCCTGCTATGACCAGAGTTGTATAGAAGTAGAAGTACTCTGACAGATGTAATTACAACACCAGTAGTATGACATTACAAAGTTAAAACCATGTAATATCATACCATTAATGTTGTACTTACATGTGTAAGAGTAGTTTGACTTCTACTTAATACAACTTTATGATATGTTTGCAAAATGAGGTGTTGAATGTCAAATGTCAAAGTCAAGATTACACTTGCCGCCATTCAACTAATAAACCTACTTTCCTGTGTTGATGTTGACAATCCATCACTGTCTGGTGTGTATTAAAGTCCTAATGTAAGAATATTTCTCAAGCGTAATGTGAGGTTGATTGCTACATCAATCCAGCGTATTTGATAAGACAGGATGCTATAACACACCCAGTGGTGCAGTCAGGACAAAGGATTTCCTGATGGTTCAAGGCCTTTCGAGTGGCTTTTTCTACCATGCAGGTTATGCACACATATCTGAGGCAACACCTCCCTGGTATTGCTGTATTTGAATAAAAGCAAATTAATTTGTCAGCCAGTGTCATATTACTGTCATGCCTCTCTGTGGTGATTGCTGTGCAGCGCAAGTTGGTATGCTTTGAAGTCTGGCTGATGGCCACAGCCTTATGGGCTTCAGGGGTTATTCTTGGGTGCATTCTAATATGCAAACTCCCTTCCTCCATTGCTCCCTTGCTCCCTTGCATGCTTGTGGCCTCGCGACGACGTCCATGACGACAGAAGTGTGTTTCAATATCTTACAAAAGTGCAGTTCTAATATCACTTTCTCATTTGCAATCGATATGGTGAATGAAGAATAGTGCCCCAAAAGTTGTTGTGGCTAGGCTGATGTTGTCTCCATGGAGGCGCGGCGTCAGTGAAACGCGAGGCCACAACCTCAGGTCGAGGACGGGAGTCTGCATAGTGGAATCCACCCCTTGTGTTGAGTGTGTTCTACCTCCCAAACACAAATGCTAGAAAATGTTCATTGTTTGCTTGCTGCATGTACTGTAACCTAGTCCTGCACAGTATACCACTTCTGTCTCAAACTCGTGACCTTTCATCAACCCTCTGGCATGGGACCACAGTTGCCAAACCACTGAGTTAAAGGACCAACAGCTCAGTTGCTGGTGCATCTGATTGAGGCTTTGGGAGGGAGATGTATTAACATACCACCAAACTCTACTGGTTGGCATCCGTTACACTTACCCCCAGGAAACTCCTTAGTCTTTCGCACCCTTGGAGCTCCTCTGGAACATGCCCAATGTTCCATAGTAGTCAGTTGTATGCTTTAACTTTTTTGTTAGCTTTTTGTTACAGCCAGAATGGCTTGACTATGTTTTAATGCTTAAGCAAAGAATGGTGAAGCTTTTGATTCATGGAGCATCTTGCGCAAACCTTTTTCATTCTCTAATGCTTTTATTGTATGGTATATTGCCCTATATGTTGACTGCTGAATGTTTCATGTTGGGTGTAGAGCATGTTGTTGGATGGGTGTGCAGATCCGAATGAACAAGTGTGCTCTGCTGATCCAGATGTGTATTGTCTCCTTTGGGGATTGTGCCTAAATTCGTAATGAGCCTATTTTGTTACTGGTGATTGGTTTTGTATGCTTTTTTTGTTAATGGAGGAAACAAAGTCAATAAAGATATTTGTCCAAAAAAAACCCTTGATGTGTCTTCCTCTCCAGGTTTATCCCATTCAGGGACCGAGGCTTCTTCCGCAGGCCCTCCATTGGCTTCCATCGGCAGCACAGTCCACACCATAATCTCAGGTCCCCAGCGCTGCGTCATAAAGTCTCGTCCCCCTCACGGCCCGACGCACGGCCCTCCCCATCGCCATCCCCCTCAGAGCAGAGCAAAGGTAAGCAAAGGCAAAGCACAGCTAGCTGCTCTGCTCACCCAGGCTGGCTGGCTAAGCTGTATGACTGTTGCATGCATCCTGTCTGCCTGAACTGGTGGCACATGGGGACTGATAATGGCGTAGCCTCTTACTGCAGATGGGGTCGGCAGCGTCGGTTCTATTCACTATTTGCTGAAAATGCTCAACTACATTATAACAACATTGCTATGACATTACTGAGAGCCTTAAGTAACAGATTAAGACATAGCCATTACAATTTTGGTGACAGTAAGTTTATAACATGGGGGGTTAAGGGCTGAAACGTGTCAATGGTGGACATGGTAGTTTGATATTTAGTAACGTCGTTTGACAGTATGTTTTTCTCCAATTTAAATTTACATTTTTTACTTGCACTCAAAGGTGCATTTTGTTCAAGAAGTTGAGCACACATATTCCCTCTTGGACATGGGAGGTGAGAATGGCCTGGCTATAATTATGGGTCTGGTGCTTTATGATGATGTTGTTGTAAAAGAGCCGAAGTATGCTGCATTTGTGACAGCAGGCCTTTTCTTTTGAAACTGGTGCAAGAACACCCCTTACACCTCACATGTGGTTTTTCAAAGATACCGGACTCTTTACTTCTGTAAACTGATCTAGCTTGAAGTTGAACGTGACCTTGAAGGAACCTTCTTATTTAAAAAACAAAATGCTCATATGTTAGTTAAAAGTCCCAGTGAAATGTGAGAATACATAGGCTTTTTTGTCTAAGTGTTTGCATTACCTAGTTTAACAGTATAGCAAATTAAGCATGGCAATGCAAGTCTATGGGAGCCAACAAAACATCATCAAATGTACTTATAAACTACATTAAGATTAATGTAAATTTCACCAAAGTGCAAAACAGCTATTTAATCCCATCCTACGATCACCACCGTACTTCCATAATGAAATGTGTTCCCTGAATTGAGCAAGCTGATCTATACCTCTCAGAGTTTTGTGTGTGCTTCTTCCCCCAGTCAGTCTGGCACACTGCTGTTAGCATGTAGCTATACTCAGCATGGCTGTTGGTATTTTGGTGGCTGAAGTTAGATGCGACCAAACTCTTCCTGTTGCAGTATCAATGTGATGTCAAACCGCACACAACGTGTTACTACGTCTGTCATTGTAGTTCCCATTTTCATAGCATAGAAAATCGCCATGTTTCATTTTGTATAACTTAACTTGGTTTCGAGTAACTGGTCATATAGGCTAAGCACACATCAACAGGGAAATACAGAAGAGTGTGGCAGGAAAACATTCTGAGCCTGGCTCTATATGCTAACAGGAGTCTGACTGACTGGGAGCACACACAAAAAGTCAGAGAGGTACGGATAAGCCCATCTCAATTCAGAGAAGAACACATTTCACATTTCATTATGGTGGAAGTATGGTGGACTGTTCCTTTAATGACAGCAACCATCATGGCAGCCAAAATGAGGAATTATGTACAGCCTTTATCAGAGACAGATATCCTGTGCCTCACATCACACACTTGTGTCAGTGCACTGAAGGTTGGTGCATAGTGCTCATAGTGCACTTGGGTCTTTAGTGCATAGTGTCATGTACATTTCCCTCACCCCATGGCAACTATCTTGCATACAATACTTGGCTTTGCATGAAAATGTTGGTGTCTCAGCAGCATTACTTACAGAATTAAAAGACTCTTGACCAAACTCTTCTACTGAACTGCAACCCATGTGCGCCACGTGTCTTCGGTTTTGTTTACAACATGCCGACCATTTAGTGTGTGCAGTGTCCATCGTTCAAAAACTACTGTTTTTGACTGTTGTTAGGCAGAATCCTGGCACTTTCAGCTCATTGAATTTACAGCGTGAGCGCCCTACACACAGAAACATTGCGCCTGAAGTGCACAAGTGCTCAATATGAGACACGGAAGTAGTCTTGTCTAACAAGATACAATAACAAAGTCTGTGCACATTATTTGTTAGCATCGCATGTGTACCAGGTAATCCATCCATTAATCTAATCTTGACAGGTCTCAGTTGCATCTGTTTGTATACTTTGCTTCTAGTTCCAACTGTGTTACTTAGGAAGTTGTTTGCTGTTGTGCTTGTGCTGACCTGCATTTTCCATCGTAGTTGGGTTGTGGTAGGGCAGAAAATATGAAATAATACAATAAGTAGTAATTAAATTATTTTATATTTTATGGTCACTGGATCACTACAGGTAGATGTTAAAAACTGCTGAGCATTGGTGCCTGTCGCACCTCCTCCGGTGTCCATGGGTCAGCTGCAGGGTCATCAGCCAGAAACCACCATTCACCAACGTTTCGCTCCTTTAATTTTGGTACGTCTCCTGGCGGTGGAGCAGTGACAGGGACATCTCCCCGTCACCCCCTGCAGCTGATGGGTGTTTTCCCTTGCGGCTGTTGTCTGGGGTTAGGTGTTCTTCCCCCACGTTTTGTCCTTTCTCCTGAGCCAGAGGCAAAAGCTTGCTTTTTCAGCCTCCTCTGCCCAGGGCCTTTGTTACCTTTCTGAGGTTTCCTCCGGTGAGTGCTACGTCCCACAGGAGGCGTGTGGTTGACAAAACTAAGCCTCGACACCTGTCCTCTACTGGATAGATGGTGGTCTTCCAGCCACCCTCTCGGCACTCAGCAGCCAGCTCTGAGTACTTGGGCTTCTTACGTTCGAAGGCGGCCTCAATCCCTTCCTCCATAGGTACTGTGAGCTTGATAAGGATCGCTGCTCTTGTCTTAACTGACCACACAACAATGTCTGGTCGGAGGGATGTGGTGGTGATCTCCATAGGAAACTGAAGCTTCCTGTCAAGATCGACTCTCATGCTCCATTCCTGGTCAGGGGTGAATGGCCTTGATGGTTTCCTTGGCCTATTTTTGTTTGACCTATGTTCCCCATTTTCAAGTGTGAAGAAAGGAGTGTACTGTATGTACTGTCTACCTGGAATATTGGTCTACAAATGCATGATGCATATAGCGTTAACAGCAAATGTATTAACAGCAGACAATGAAATGTACATGCATTCTCTTGCATCGCTTTAACAATGTGGATGAACACAGGACTGAAAAACTATTGAAATGCAACATAAAGAATTTGAGATAAAACAGTAATCACACATATACACTTGAGCTAAAATGCATTTTTAATACAAGACCATCAAGCTATAATCTAAGAGCCTTATCAGTTGCACTGTCAACTGATTTTGCAACAGAGAGGAGGAAGTGCAAGTTAACCACAGCAGATTCTAAAATTAAAAGGCGCCATCCACAGACTTGAAAAAAAAAAACACTGTGAATTTAACTCCTTAAAGGATAAGTGCACTATTTTGAACATTTAGCCCCTGAGTGTCTGCAATAAAGTACATTACTCACCAATTTTTTAATGTTTGTTGCGGTCTCCGTTATTTGGCTAATTTTGGAATTTGTCTCAATTCGCTTTAGAATGGCCCTCTATGAGCATGTCCCTATCTGTCCTTAAAACCAGCCTAAACATTTGTTTTCAAGAATGTGCCACTCACCAAGTGTGTAGTGGTCTTCACAGGTATTCGTCAGCATGTTTTGTAATGAAACATGGCTTCTGCATGCTTTATGTTGCAATTTGTAAACACATATTTTTTCTTTCATTTACAAAATGCCAAATAAACCATGACAGAGTCCTTATTTCACTTTCAAACCAATGAACACCCCTAACCACTTGGTGAGATGCATATCTTTGTTTAGGGTGGTTATAAGATATTGACAGATATGGACTTGCCCGTAGACAGCCATTCTAAAGTCGGTTGAGACAAAATCCAAATTAATCAAATAACGGAGGCAGCAAACATTAAAATTAAATGGTGAGGACCACTCTATTGCATTGCAGACAACTTAAAAGGGGCTTACTATTCAAAATAGTGCACTTGTCCTTCAAGATTTGAAATTACATGTAAATACGTTTCAGATAGTATTTGGTCCCACTCAAAAATAGTGTTCATTTTACTCGTATGGTCTGTGTAACAGTTCCATAGTTAATTCTACTCAATGTGCGTAAATATTAAAAGCTGTAGAGTTGAATTTACACTTGCCACCTGAAGAATTTTACTCTGACTGACTGTCGATAGCACTGTTTGAGTACATTTATTTTCCATATGTTGCAAATACTGGATTTATATACGTTAACTATAAAATATGGATTTTTTTACTGTGTCACAGTTCACACTTGCAAATGAATGTATTTTAATTTGTTTGTAGATCTTGTAAAATTACAGTAACAACTATAATTTCAACCTGTGAATGGAAATACAGTAGACATAGTTGTTGATTAAAATTGCTGGACACTTTTAGTCAGCATAAATGCAAATATACAATGCTTTTTTATTAGGAATGTTAGTGCACATTTCGTATTTCTTTGCATGTGGATAGTCAGAGATACCCGTAGACATGCTGGATTCAGAAAGAAAAACCATGCCACATATTTGCTTCAGCCAATTCAGCCAACCAAGTGATCCTACTTACCACACCCCTTCAGCCAGGTTGAGGAGCTAATTTGTGAAACCACCTGTGTGAGTAGCACAGGCAGGAGTAATACATGTTTTTTTTTGTTTATGAACACGGTGTTGTGAGGAGGAAGGAAGGAAGACAATGGCAGCCAACCATGTGAGCTAATTTTTTGACCGACAGCGGTTTCCAACAATCAGAGGTTGAGTTGTGCGCAGTCAAGGTCACGCATACAGGGAGAAACAAAAAATGAGAACCTATGTATATCTGACTTTTACTTTCACAATCTGGTTTGTCTGCCCCCGGATAGGACCGCATGTAAGCCTGTATCTGTGCGTAACAACCTCTGCACTGCACTTACATATCCTCACCACAGTGAGGCAGTGCTGAGTTGCAGTCAGCCCATCTTTGAGGCTGGCAGACACTGAATGACGTTGCTCAGTGAGTTATTTTTGCACTTTTCTTCTCATAGGTTCTATGTGGGGAAACACATGAAGGCAACAGCAACCTTTCTAATTAATATTCCATGTCAACATGTATGTTTCTCTGTGTGTGTGTGCGTGTGTGTGTGTGTGTGTGTGTGTGTGTGTGTGTGTGTGTGCGAGCGCGCGTGCGTGTGCGTGTGCGTGTGCGTGTGTACATGTCTGCGTGTGTGCTCTCAGCAACATCTCGGGCTTCTGGCGATTCGGTCCGTGAGGAGAGGTCCTCCCTGTCGTTCACGGTAAGACTTTGTTTGGAACTCCGCCACCGTGATGTTACCATGGCACCTTCAGTGAAGGCTTCAAATTGCACCGTCAACATACACACCACACAAACACAAAAAACAACTGTGGTGTGTGTGTGTGTGCTCTCTTTCGTCTCTATCTTAAGGAATCTGCTACCTTCCTCTCACCACTGCTTGTCTTGGCCTCCGTAGCTCCTCTTTCCCCTGTACCACCCACACATTTCTCCCTTCTGATGTCTGCCTGTACCGGTCTGTCCATCTTTGTCTCTATTTTTCTCTCTGTCTGTCCATCTTTGTCTCTGTCTCGTTCTGTCTCTATTTTTCTCTCTCTCTGTTTCTTCTCTCTCTCTCTCTCTCTCTCTCTCGCTCTCTCTCTCGCTCTCGCTCTCGCTCTCTCGCTCTCGCTCTCTCTCGCTCTCGCTCTCTCTCTCTCTCTCCCCCCTGTATGTTTATGTATGGAGTTGACTCTGCCCCTATGTTGCCTGTCTGTGATGTGTTGTGATGTGATGTGATCTACCTGACCTCCTCCAATCAGGCTGCCTAATAGCCATGCGTGCCGCCATCATCTCCTCTATCCCTCCCTGGAGCCAAACACATCATTGCGCTCATAAAACGCCAGCCTTCCCAAATCCCTTGAGAAACACAGCACACAAACACACACTGATACACTAACACATGCACAGATACACACACATGCATACACACACGCCTACACACACGTCTACACACACACACACAGACACACACAGACACACACACACACACACACACAAAACACACACACAAAACACACACACAAAACACACACACACACACACACACACACACACACACACACGTGCAAGGAACGTATGAACACATGTGTGCACACACACACACGTATGCAAACACATATGCACACACACACACACACACACACACACACACACACACACACACACACACACACACACACACCCTCTCCTTCCAAAGGCTTGCAGTCGAGAATGAAAACAAAATGAGCGCGTTGTAAGGGGACACGCCAAAGGGAAGAGAGTTGATGGGAAAAGAGAGGGGGTTGAGGGGGGGGCACAGATTTTGAGCGCTCGCCAAATGACACATAGATGGAAACAGTGAACTCTGATAGTCATAACGGGCACACAAATTAGATTAGCATCCGCAAATAATCCCTCCGACGCTGGATGACAGCGCTGGGGCCGGGGAGGAGGAGAGGCATTTTTCTACCTCTAATTGAATGGAAGGAGGATCACATCGCTACCCACTATTTCTTTCTTCCCCCTCGAGAGGGAATTTGTCTTCCAACCATTAACATTGTCTCTTTGTTTTTTCTCCTTTGCCCTCTTTCTTTTGCAATATTTATCTTTCTTTCTCCATATCTCGGTCTATCTGCCTGTCTGTCTGTCTCTCTTTCTCTCTCTCTCTCTCTCTCTCTCTCTCTCTCTCTCTCTCTCTCTCTCTCTCTCTCTCTCTCTCCCTCTCTCTCTCCATCTCTCTCTGTCTGTGTAAGTGTGTGTGTCTGTCTGTCTGTCTGTTTCTCCCTTTCTTTCTCTCTCTGTCTCACTGACTTTAGTCATTCCTGTTTTTTGGGGCTAGTTCTTTCTTTCTTTCTTTCTTTCTTTCTTTCTTTCTTTCTTTCTTTCTTTCTTTCTTTCTTTCTGTCTTTCTGTCTTTCTGTCTTTCTGTCTGTCTTTCTCATCCTCCACCTCTTTCTTCTTTTTTTCCCACCTGCACCTGCTGTGTGATTGTTACTATCGTGTAAGGGATCACGGGCTGTCAGTGCGCTACAGGCTGTGACAGGAAGGCAAAGCTATGATAATCTGCAGCCCTGACCTACAGGTCCTCTCGTCTCCTCATGACAGCAACACATAAGGTTGACCCTGCTGACACACATGGAGCCAGGGCTCTGTCAATATTTGGACATCTCTTTTTTGTCGCTTTCTCGCTTCTCTCTCTCTCTCTCTCTCTCTCTCTCTCTCTCTCTCTCTCTCTCTCTCTCTCTCTCTCTCTCAGTTGTCAATCTCTGTTGCAGATGAAAGGTTTTCTGTTTGCGTAGTATCTATCTTTCTCAGTTTCTCTCTGTCTTTGATGTCCATGTGATAATAAGCTTGTTTTGGACTGAACAATGTTTTTGACGATGTGATGGTGAGGCATCCTCCTTGAATGGTGATGTGGTTCTCAACCCTTTTCGAATAAACAGCCCCCCCCCCCCGGACTTCGTCGTAAGCCTTCAAATGCCCACTTTACCTCATCATAAACCTCCCAATGCCCCCTTAGTATTAAACAATAAAACAGCGCCCCCCTAGGGCTCCCCAATGCCCCCTGGGAGGCTGAAGAGCCCCCATTGAGAGGCACTAGTATATGAAATGTAACATGTAATGGAAACCGGTGACAATGATGTACAATAAATGAGAGTTACATTTCTTAATCTCTCTTTCTTCTGTCTCTCTCACTCTCTTTCCTCTCTCTCTCTCTCTCTCTCTCTCTCTCTCTCTCTCTCTCTCTCTCTCTCTCTCTCTCTCTCTCTCTCTCTCTCTCTCTCCAGGTGTCTCGTCAGAGTAAAGTGTCCCAGGGCAGGGACCCGCCGTCTGCTGTGACCAGGGCAGCAGCCAGGAGCCGAGCCATACAGAAGAAGAGACGCGAGATCGAAGAGGTGAGCCAAGCAACTGTCTAACATGCACACACACACACACACACACACACACACACACACACACACACACACACACACACACACACACACACACACACACACACACACACACACACACACACTACTTTCCTATTTGGATTTACAGATAGACAAGATAGACGTAGCATAATCCAAATATAGCTCAAATGAGTCTTAAGGCTCTTTTCCACTGCCGGTTTTCAGGTAGGCCTACAGCTCGACACAGCACGACTCGGCCTCCACTTTATGCTTTTCCATTGGGCACAACGCAGCTCAATCGTAAAGCGAAAAGCGGCAGCCAAGTCGCACTGTGTCAAGTTGTAAGCCTACCAGAAAAACGGCAGTGGAAAAGAGCCTTTAGGGTGTTCTTAGGTTCTAAGGTGTTCTAAAGTGACTTCTCCAAATGAAGAGACTCACAGTTATCCAAGATGCTAAGACGTTTTTTTGTGAATTGCCTGGCCTTTCTTTTTGACAATCTGACATGGGCACATGACACACACACACACACACACACACACACACACACACACACACACACACACACACACACACACACACACACACACACACACACACACACACACACACACACACACACTACTGCCTGTGACGCACTCAGGTGTAGAAAAAAATGCTGTTTTCATGTTTTTCATCATACAGTATATTCCTCCCACTCATACACTTCACCCAGCAAGTGACCACTTCACAACTAAAAAGTGACCAACCGCTTGGGGCAATACAGTACAGGGTTCTCTTGTCGTCACTGTAGAGGCCACATGAGGAATTGAAAGTAATTCCTTTATATCACAGTGTTGTTCCCACAGCACACATAGTGGACAAAGATGAAATCTAGTTTCTGCATTGAATGTATGACCTCCTGTGTGAGCCACGTGTGTGCGTGCGTGCGTGCGTGCGTGCGTGCGTGCATGCGCGCGCGCGCGTGTGTGTCTGTTGCTGTAACACTTAGTTCATTATGAAGTATTTTCGTTGTAATTGCAAAGGCTATGTTGGTAGGAAGTGTACGCAGGGTTATTTGGGACACCATGTTCTCACACAAGAGAAGACACAAGGTATTGAGAGCCTTGATGACAGTGCTGACGTGAGAGA
>NC_085866.1:37771812-37786812 GCF_034702125.1 Engraulis encrasicolus | reverse complement strand
CCAGGGAGAGAGAGGGCCCAGAATTGGGTCCTCTATACATTGTATGCATTGGGTTTGGGGCCCTTTCAGAATTTGTCCTGGGCCCAGTGGCCAAAGCTGTCATCGGTCCTGCAGGTAGATATGGTGCCCATGTCGTATTTTTTCCTGGTCATTAATCAATTCCTCCCATCTCTCTGTCTCTCTCTCGGAATTGAATCTGTTTAGGTTTAGGTTCTGTTTAGGCTCCGGTTTTCTGGTAGGCCTACAGCTCGACATAGCGCGATTCGGGCGCCACTTTTTGCTTCACGATTGAGCTGTGTTGTGCCCAATCAAAAAGCAACAAGTGGCGGTGTGTACTTTTATGTTACAAGTCAAGTGAAGTGTACTTTATCGTCGAAAATCTATGTAGCAATGTTAGCACAGAAGTTTGAAATTGTGTGTGACCAGTCTCTAATGTGCAATTAAACTAAGCACACAGTATAGATAGACAATCACCATAATCACACACACACAGAGACACAGAGACACACAGACACACTAATACAGACATGTACGATAAGTGCACACACACACACACACACACACACACACACACACACACACACACACACACACACACACACACACACACACACACACACACACACACACACACACACACGCACATTACAACTTTCTGATAACATTATATGAATTGGACAAGTGTTTGTGTGTGTGTGTGTGTGTGTGTGTGTGTGTGTGTGTGTGTGTGTGTGTGTGTGTGTGCGAGTGTGTGCGAGTGTCTGCGTGCGCATGTACATTGTATGTGTATGTAACGTACGTATCTACCGCCTGTTGCATCTCCCCAGGTGTACCGCCAGGACTGCGACACGTTTGGCGTGGTGGTGAAGATGCTGATCGCCAAGGACCCGTCTCTGGAGCGGCCCATCCAGTCGTCCCTGCAGGAGAACCTGCGCGAGATCGGCCTACGCTGCGTGGAGGCCATGCAGGACTTCATCCAGGACTACGACGCCCGGCAGGTCTGCCCCTCGCCCACCCCGACACCTCCTCATCCAACACCTCCTCATGCTACACCGCCTCATCCTCCACCTCCTCCTTCATCATCATCAACACCATCAACACCTTCCTCTCAGGCTCCTGCAGCACCTCCAGCTCCTCCTCCTCCGGCAGCCCAGCCTCCACAGGAGGTGTCTCCCATGCACTGACTTCCTGACGCTGAAGGTGTTTTTCAGGGCTGACAGAGAGCAGTGCCGGTGCCCATTCCCGTTCCCACAGCTAATCTTGAATCAACTGATGTGTTGACACAACGCAAATTCGTGTTTGACCTAAAACAGTTGACATTACATTACACCAGTGGTGTAGTCTGCTTTTTTTGTGGTGGGTATACTGTAAATTTGAGCATTTTTTGAAGTGGGTATACTGTATATATTTGTGCCATTCAAAACAATGGAACAATCAATTTTAAGTGGGTACATTGAAATCCCTGAAATTTAGAGGTGGGTATACTCCGTATACCCGCGTTCTATACCACTGCATTACACTTAGCTGACACTTTAATCCAAAGCGATTTAGTTATATTACAGGGCATTGGTTACTGTCCCTGGAGCAATGGGGATGTCCCTGGAGCAATGTGGGATTGCCTTGCTCACGGGCACTACAGCCATGGATGGAGGTGTAGGGAGAGAGGTAAGGTTAGGATTTGAACCTGCAACCCTCTAATCTTAAGACCACCTCCCTAACCATTAGGCCACAGCTCCCCCCAAATTTAGTGGCAAATTAGGATCATCCAAATTATATCTGGAAAAGTTGGCTGACGATGTGGAGTAAAACGGGGACATTTTTTGTTTGTTTGTATCTTCCAAAGCAAACAGCATCATTGAGTAGACGTCAGCAGATTTTTCTGGGCGTCACCCACAATGAGGTAAACAATGCCGTTTGAATGCAGGTTGTTTACTGGTCAGCACTTAGGGACCCAGTGTGACTGGTGCAGGAGCCGGCACTGGCACTGGCACTGGCCTGGAAACAGCTTCAGGGACGGGGAGGAAGGAGCCGTCGAACCGCCGACTGGGTTCATCTACTGTAGCAGAGATACCCACGTGAGACTAATGTGAAGAAGTGTGTATGTATGTGTGTGTGCATGTGTGTGTGCATGCGCACGTGCGTGCTCATGCTTACATTTTACGGTGCTGTTGTGAATCGCACAGTTCATGATATGGTTTGTAACAGAAACATCAGGGGTCATACTGCAGAGGTGGTTAAAAGAGTAAAGTAAGTCACATGTCAACAAGTGTCAACACTTACCTGAGTTCCTGACCGGAGATAGGGCAGCCATTTTGATCAGCGTATTGTGAAAAGAACATTGAATGCATACTTTTTATTGGACTTCTTATTCCTATTCCCAGTCAATTCACTTGTAGGCACTTAATTGTAGCATTACAGTCACTAGGAAACTACCTCAAGGTACAGCCTGTATAAAAAACAGTGTATTTAATCAATGATTAATACACCAAACATGTTCTCACTGTGCCTTTTGTTGTAAGTGACAGAGTACTTGTTAGACTACCAGGGAACCATGGAGCTACATAACATTCAGCTTTGTACATGGTTTAAAAAAGTGTTTTATTTATTTTAGTAAAAACTACATTGTCACTTAACCACCTCTGCAGTTTCTGTGTGTGTGTGTGTGTGTGTGTGTGTGTGTGTGTGTGTGTGTGTGTGTGTGTGTGTGTGTGTGTGTGTGTGTGTGTGTGTGTGTGTGTGTGTGTGTGTGTGTGTGCGCGCGTGGTATTCATGCATATCCGTGTCTGTTGTTGAACACATAACATAAAGACAACATAACATAAAAACCATTTACCTCCTGAACTTTGCCCTACCTTTATCAGACGACTACAATCAAAGCTCCACTGTGTAATTTTCATAGACTATGTTCCTCATTCACACATTTGATCTTCATGAATATTGACTTATTAAATTGACTAATATTTACTGGTATGACTAAGCATTTCCAAACCGTAATGAATGAAACTAAACGTGGTGAAACAAAATTGTCGTGGGAAAAATATTCATGAAAAGGATTCGTGAATGGATGACGCAAATTCTGGAAATAAGTTATTTAAAAAAAATGGACATAATGGACCTATAAAAAGTGTCACCCTTTGACACCAAGGCACAAATGTCTATTCTGCATCAGGGTTTCCACTGTAACAGTGACCTGACACCAGGGGCTTTTGCTTTACCACTTGTAGACACACTGTGACCAACATACTGTGTACAACTCCATATACTGTGTACAACTCCATAATCACTCACCTGTGTGTGTGTGTGTGTGTGTGTGTGTGCGCGTGTGCGTGTGTGTGTGCACGTGCGTGCGTGCGTGTGTGAATGCGTGTGGTGTGTGCATGTGTGTTTGTAAGAAACGATAATCTATTTTTAAAACCCATAATTGTGTTTGTGTGTGTGTGTGTGTGTGTGTGTGTGTGTGTGTGTGTGTGTGTGTGTGTGTGTGTGTGTGTGTGTGTGTGTGTGTGTGTGTGTGTGTGTGTGTGTGTGTGTGTGTTTGCTAATTTGTCTGCCACTTCCTGCTTTTAAGTGTGATGATAGCCTTTTTTTACTTGTTAATTTCTTGAGAAAATTCACTGGGCATACAATGAGTGCAATACGCAGCAGTAGCTCTCTGAGAGTGTTCCATGCTTGCATGGGCATTGTGACAAGCAGCAGGGTATATTGTGTGACCATTTGCGTGCTGCTATGTCTTCCTCACAGCTTTTTTTTAACATTGTGTGTGTGTGTGTGTGTGTGTGTGAGAGAGAGAGAGGGGGGGGGGGTTGTGCATGCAAGGATGCTGATGGGGGGTGGGGGTGGTGGTGCAGAATTGTGTCCTCATTACATTGTATCTATTTAGTTGGGGGCCCTTTCAGATCGCTTTATCCTGGGCCTCGCCAAAGCCATCAGTGTGTGTGTGTGTGTGTGTGTGTGTGTGTGTGTGTGTAGGAGTATAAATGTGACTAAGCTATTGTGATTGATCTTGTGATTCGGGGCTTACAGGTTGGACAAAGGTATTTTATCTTGAAGTAGAAAATCTCAAGCACTGTCAGGGGAGTGATGAAGAGCACATCTTGAACTTGAAGCGTTTTGCTTTTGCTATCTGTCATTTTTAGACAGTACAGTATGTGAATCGAAACGGGACACTCATCTTTTCATGGAATCGGTTGAGAGAACACAAATGGTCTTCCTTTTTTATATTGTTTTGTGTTTGACACTCGCTGTGACTCCAGCTACCATTGTTCACTTTTCCCCCCCACAATTACTGTGTGTGCGCTGTCTTGAAAACGTGTAAAAATATTAAAGCTTGTGTGATTTTGAGTTTTGCGGCTTGCGTTCTTTTGTATTGTGCGCCGCCCATAGCAGAAAGCAAGCAAAAAAAATATCACTTGATATTCAAGTGACTGACTGTGTTGGGTGTTTAATTTAAATGCATATTATATGTTACATAACACACGTCTTAATTTAACGGAACACCTCCATGGTCTTGTGACTATAAAGACTCTCTCTCTCTCTCTCTCTCTCTCTCTCTCTCTCTTTCTCTCTCTCTCTCTCTCTGCGTTTTCCCCTGTGAGCGATATTTATGTAGCGAGCATAAGGAGGTGTCTGTTTATGGCAACGCTGAAATGCCACGGCTAATCACCAGCACTGCGAGCAGAAACATACAGAGCCATTTTAGGGGGTTTATTAGAATAATCCTTTAATTCCATTACGAGACGGGAACAGCAAGGGCACGTGCAGGCAGCTCTGTTATATATTTTTTCTTATTCTTCTCTACATCCTATCATACAAATAATTGCATCTGAAGATACAAAATATATATAGAAATATTTTGGACCATATTTACAGTACATTTACAAGTACTACACCCATAACTTAAAAGAGAAACATGATTTCACTGTACACTTGTACGTTTTATTTGATTTATTTTTTATTTCTTTATTTATTTCAAGAATTGAAAGAAGGACACGGGAGTAGAGGGAGGGGGAGTATTGCATGAAACACTGGACGATACCGAACAATGCCATCATGAGAAAAGGGCCAGAGAAACAAACAGAAAGAAGGAAAGCAAGAAGGAACGAGAGAAGCAGGAACTAAAAAAAAAGGTAGAGAAGAAGGGATCAAGTAGCTCATTTTTGATGCAGAAATGGCAGAAGCTGAGGAACGGTGTAGAGGGAGAGGGAGAAAGCCAGGGGGTACGGGGATGTAGGTAGTTGGTAGGCTGGGGGGGGGGGGGGGGATGTGTGTGTGTGTGTAATGGGACAGGGACACTGCAGATAAACCACACAGATGCCTACCGACTCTGTACAAATCCAGCCTACTCACTCACACTCCGCCTCCTGCGTACGGTGCGTACTGGGTGAATTTACAGCAAGCTTTACCTCCATCGGTAAGCAGCCCACTTTACGGTGCTGGACAGCGGATATTGGGGTCCAACACCACCACTGTTACCAACCGTCACAGGCTCTACACCACAGAAACCACTAGCATCATGACCACCACAGCTTACTGGGTCTGGACACTCTGCTAGACAGCCCCTTCCTGGAGCTGAGGGAACAGCTGATCCCACAGCCATGCATGGCCTTCCATACACACTTGAGTAGTCAAGTGACACTCAGTGGCAAGTTCTGTTCTGTGCTCTTTCTCTTTCTCTCTCTCTCTCTCTCTCTCTCTCTCTCTCTCTCTCTCTCTCTCTCTCTCTCTCTCTCTCTCTCTCTCTCTCTCCTTTTCTGAAGGACAGTGGTCAAACCATCACCAAGATCACCAGAGGGACATTCTTATTGCACAGCTTTTTTTCTCTACAATATTTGGGTGGTCAGGAGTACAATATTTAAAGTCATATTTAAATAGTTAATAGTTAATACTCTTTTAGATCATCTCTTTATAGCATCTCTCTAGTCATATTTACTTTACAGTCTCTGTAAACAGTTCACAATAGTTCATAAAGTGTTAATCTGGTTTTATAAGTACAGCAAATACAGTGTGTTATGATGAGGTGAGATCCGTATTGTGTGCGGCTTTGTTATGGTCCATTGAAGATTTTGAATCGCATGTCCAGGAATATCTGATAATACTGTGATTTTGAAAGACTAGATCCGTCGGCTTGAACTCCGGGCAGTGTTCTGTTCAGCTTACCACACCAGAAAAAAATCTTTCATTCATGTACAAACTGTTCTCTGACACATTAACACACACACGCACGCACGCACGCACGCACACACACACACACACACACACACACACACACACACACACACACACACTGAATCGCCCATTCAGTGCAGAGTGCAACTCACAGCCTAATTTTTACACATACTGTATACTGTACATCGTACATCTTCTGTTGTATCCACACAAATTCACATAAGTGCTTCCTCCCACATATCTTTTTTTAACAATATGCCATTGCCTTTACACATGTACTGTATGGTATACACACTATCTTCATAGCCTGTTTGCACGCATGATATACAAATGCACGCCCTCTTTCTCTCTCGTCTCATTCTTTTCTCTCTTCCTTTTCTTTCTCTCTCTCCATCCCTCCTTTCTCATCTCGTTCCATACCAACGGGCCCTAGGAGATGCTGCAGTTCTTGCTCTTCCTGCGCCTGCGGGTGTGCAAATGGCGGCCCCCCATGGCCGTGGGGCTGTACCTGTGCCTCAGCTCCTCGTTGTCTAGGTAACGCAGCTGCACGGGCCGGGGGATGGGCTCGCCCAGGAAGTAGCCCTCGTCAGCTGACTCCTCGGTGGAGGAGGAGCAGGTGGAGCAGAAGTACTCCTCGTCCCCTTCCTCTCCTCCCTGCTCCCCGTAGCCGTTTAGGAAGGGAGGACCCCCCATACGCCCCCCTACCCCCCCACCGGGCCCCAGTCCGGACCCTCCTCCACCTCCTCCCGGGTTCAGCGTGAGGTCAGAGGTGGTCCGTGGGCACGGCCTGGGGTAGAACTGCTGCCGGTATCCACCCAGGTTTCCACCACCACCAGGAAATCCGCCTCCAAATGCCTGGGATAGGCGGAACTGCTCTTGGAAGAAGTGTGCTTGGCTCAGGTCGCCGTGGTAGGCACCTCCACCTCCGCTGCCACCACTGCCACCAGTGCCGGTGCCACCAGGGCCCTGTGCGGCTAGGTGGAGGGCGTTGTCGGATCGGGAGCGGCGTGACTGGCGATGTCGGTGGTGGTGATGGTGCTGCCCGTGGTGGTGGTGATGGTGGTGATGCCGGCGTCCGTCGCGGTGCCTCTGCCTGGATCCACGCTGCTGCTGCTCCTGCTCCCCCATCCTGGCGGGCCGCGGCGGGGCTCGGCGGTCCATCACGGGGGTCACCACGTGCACGTTCCCCATGCTGCCCGCCAAGCCCACGCGTTGACCTTTGACCTTGCTGCTGTCCGGCTGGAAGCCCAGGCCGCGCGGCGGGTCCCAGTACTGCATTGGCGGGTAGCCCTTGAGGGGCACGGGCATGCCCAGCTCGTAGAAGGCGCGCGTGGCCGAAGTGAGTGACTCGGTGCTGCGGAACTGCATGGAGGAGTTGAGCGTGCCCATGTTGCTGCGCTCCGACACGTTCATGCCCGAGTCCTTGCTCAGGTCCGGCATGGAGAAACGCGACAGGTGCTCCTGACGCTTGGTGGTGCCGTCCAAAGAGTTGCCTGAAAAAAAAGACAATCAAATATAATATGGTATTAATTATTCATCAACAAATACAAAAGAGATACAAATATAAAACATAATACACATATCATAATATGCATGACACCAGAATTTACTGACAAATGTCCAGCAAGTAATTTTAGTCGCTCATTCCCAAAATGTATGCTGCCCATTCATATTTTTAAGAATATTTACCAAGTAATAAACTAATATTTACAGGTCTGACCAAAGAACAGAAAGTTCTGCAGCCAAATATGTCTGCTAGGGCTGCACGATTCTGGGAAAAAATGTTAATCACGATTATTTGGGTCAAAATCGGAATCACGATTATTAATCACTTTTTTTTTATTTTCGCTGAATTTTCTTTTAAATTATAACAAAATGAAATATAGCCAATAATGAATTACATATGGGAAGAACAAAATAAAACTAAATTGTAATAATTAAGTAAGAGGCAATAGCATGAAACTTAGGTGGACAGTAGGGTGCATCAGTTGCCCCCTATGAAAAGATATCGCCTTGGCCCTATAGTAAAAATGTTCTACACCCAGTAAAAACACACTGTGTAAAATATTTTGAAATTTGGAGGAAGTCTACCGGGGCCACCAGCCCCATGAAAATAGAAAATAATGGTGACAGTCAGAATCTTGGAATAGAAATGGACATTTTGCTACATAAAGCTACCCAATAAAAAACATATTGTCTCAGCTCTGTGATAAAAATGTTCTATGCACAGTAAAATCACTCTGTGTAAAATATTTTGAAATTTGGATGAAGTCTACCGGGGCCACCAGCCCCATGAAAATAGAAAATAATGGTGACAGTCAAAATCTTGGATAGAAACAGGGCTGGACTGGCCATCTGGCATGGCGGGCATTTCCGCACCCTCGTGGGCCCCCATTTTTTTTTTTACATTACTGAAAATAGGGGCCCATGAGGGTGCAGGGCCCACCGGTGAGTCAGTTCTCCGGCACTAATAATCTCCTTAAATCCAAAAGTGCCCGGGCCCTATTTATCGCCCAGTCCAGCCCTGAATAGAAATGGACATTTTGCTGCATAAAGCTACCCAATAAAAACATATTGCCTCAGCTGTGTGATAAAAAAAATGTTCTATGCACAGTAAAATCACTCTGTGGAAAATGTGTTGAAATTAAGATTAATTCTACTGGGTCCACCAGGCCCATGAAAATACAAAACAATGGTGATAGTGATGGGCAACCTGGATTCCAAAGTCCAGTGCCACATATATAGCCAATATAATGAACCAGATGACCCGCTGCCAGTATCAAGCAAGAGATTGCGAAGTTGTATGACTTTTGTGTGCTTCACCTGTGGGCCTACAGGATTGTACAGGTAGCTGTTAATACCTGGTGGAGCATCTGTACTAAAGCTGTGAATGCTCCTTGGAATGACTTGTGTTTTTTTTTAAGAAATCCCTGCAGTAGCTCAATAGAGTACATACAATAAAACTGTATGTGATGTTGGAAAGAGTGGCTTCCCAAAACCTGTACTTAAGTGGCTTCTAGGTATGTCATGGGTATCACCAGGTCCAGAGTCCATTGCCAAGGGCCTCTCAGGTAAGTTATGGTACTCATCTGATGGAGTAAAGTGAAATACTACCACAGGCGATGGGATAAAGAAGTAATGGCACTCTTCAATACAGTTGTATTGACTGCTTTGTAGCCTAGGCATTCCAAGGAACATTCACAGCTTTGGTACAGATGTTCCTCCATGAATTGTAGGCCCACAGATGAAACACACAAATATAACAGTCATGCAGCTTTGCAATCTCTTGCTTGATACTAGCAGTGGTACAAGGCAGCAAGGAATTTATATTGTGTTGCAAAAGAGCAAATTTGCCTAAATATAGCAGTTTGACCATCAGTCTGTCCTGAGACTGAAGTCTGTGTAAGTGGATCGACTGAATACACAACCTGCTTAGATATTCCTTCTGTTTGTGCTCCCAATACAGGTGATCTCACTAATTACCTCATCAACCTGGCTTAAGTGGTAATTAGGCTCAGCTGGTTCATTATATTGGCAAATGTGTCACACGGTTTGTCCACCTCTGTTTTAAGACAATGGCAAACCTAGATTCAAAAGCCACAATCCAGTGCCACAGATTTCAATTTACCTGGTTTTACCTGTCCAATTGCCCTAACTGGAAAGGTAAAACTAGGTATGCCATTTGGAATATGTGGCACTGGACTTCAGCTTTGGAATCCAAGTTGCCCATCACCATCACCATTATTTTGTATTTTCATGGGCCTGGTGGACCCGGTAGAATTCATCTAAATTTCAACATATTTTACACAGAGTGATTTTACTGTGCATAGAACATTTTTATCACAGAGCTGAGACAATATGTTTTTTATGGGGTAGCTTTATGCAGCAAAATGTCCATTTCTATTCCAAGATTCTGACTATCACCATTATTTTCTATTTTCATGGGGCTGGTGGCCCCGGTAGACTTCATCCAAATTTCAAAATATTTTACACAGTGTGTTTTTACTGGGTGTAGAACATTTTACTATAGGGCCAAGGCAATATCTTTTCATAGGGGGCATCTGATGCACCCTAGTGGACAGATTTCTGGCCAGAAACACCAGCCTGTCAGTATGTTCTGGCTTCAAGGGCGCTCGAAGGCACGTCACTATTGCCACGATTAAATCACGATTGAAATCACGATTTCGATATCACGATTAATCACGATTTTTGATTATTTTCGATTAATGGTGCAGCCCTAATGTCTGTCTATTCAAGTCATAATTAATATTACTGAATACTGAATAAAAGATAACATTTGTAAATGGGCAGCATGCATTCTGAAAATAAACAACTACAAATTGACATACTCTACCTTTAACCACAGCATCATAGCATTACATTACTTAAGTAGCACAATCACAATTGGATCGTTACTATGGCTATACACTTTTAATGGGTGCCGACGAGACTTGATGTGTTGTTAAACATCATTCATCATCCTTGCAGTGCAGATAGGATGTGATGAGAAGCATAACTCATCCGCCTCAGACTGGAGAGCCTGAGCCTCTCGAGAAGCATAAATGTCACTGAGGATTCAGTGACACTGACAGGAGAAAGTGGAAAATGAAGACGAGGAGCCCTTTTACTAAATCCGATTTAGTATTTGCAGCGCTTGAAAATGGTCTTCACGACTGTGTTATGTAATGTGCAATTTCCCTCATCTAAGATGCTGCAGATTTAGGGGTGAGGTTCTTGCTTTACAGCATGTCAGGTAGCGCCAATCATCATTTCTTTTGAAGCCACACCTAGTTTTATAGTTTAACCAAGAATATCCGTTTGGGGTACCCAAATGCCGGTGCCATGCGGACACGAGGCCAAAACGATACAAAACTTTATTGGATTCACTCGAATCCATTGTCGTGTGGATGCAGCCTGTACACTATGTGTGCTTGTATCTGCAGGCTTTCCTCTGACATAAGACACAATTGAAAAGGAGTGTACAGTATGATCCATGTGTGTATCTGTACATATGTATGCAGTGTGTATAACTTATGAATGTACGTGTGTGTGTGTGTGTGTGTGTGTGTGTGTGTGTGTGTGTGTGTGTGTGTGTGTGTGTGTGTATACCTGGTGCGTAAGACAGTGAGTCTGTGGACCCGCGTGGCGTCTGCTCTGGGGGCGTCATCAGCTCGTTGATTGGGGTGCGGCTACGCAGCAACGGCGGCCGTATCTCTCTGGGGAACCCGTGCACACTCACGCTCCTCTTGTCCGAGAACATCCCGCCTCCGCCACCCCCACCGCCGACGCCCCTCCCCATCCCCAAGTGGCTGGACACCTCGTTGAAGCTCATCTGGGTCTTCAGCTTCGGCGCGCGGAACTCCGTGTCCTGGCTGTGGTGCATCCAGTTGTCGTTGAAGGAGTGTCCACGCAGCGCGGCCATCACGGGGGGCTTCTTGTTGGGGTTCCCGGGCCCCTGCGGAGGCTCCTTGGACCACTGCTCCTGGTGGGCCGGGGCGGGCCCCTGTTGGCTCTGGCTGGTCACGTAGGGTGGGCGCTGGTTGCACTGGCCCAGCAGCTGGTGCTGATGCTGGTGCTGGTGCTGATGGGGGTTGGGTGGGGGCGGAGGTGCTGGAGACGGGTCCCTCTGTGGAGCCGCCTCGTACTGGTAGGAGGATTCGTCGCGGCTCATCCACACTTGCTCCCGGTTCAGGCTCGGGGTGCGACTCGGGGTTCTGCTGGGGGTCCGGCTGGGAGTTCTGCTGGGCGTGCGGCTCGGGGTGGGACTGTTGACACTCAGCAGATCCATCTGGACCGACAGCGGGTCCATCTCTGCCGACAGGCGGTCCGGGTTGCTGGCCGCCGACAGCTGCCTCCCCTCTGGCTTGGCCTTGGCCTTGGCACCGCCGCTCCCGCTGCCGCCGCTGCCACTGGTGCCACCGTGGCGTCCGATGCGGGCACTGCGGCGCGACTGGCGCGACCGGGCGCTCTGGAAGGCTGAGTCGGAGGAGTCGGACTCGTCAGGGTCTTCGCCAGTGCTGCAGGAGCGCGAGCAGTAGATCTGGCCCTGCTTGGGCAGGAAAGGGCGCCCCAGCAGTGACTGCTTGCAGCGGGCGCAGCAGAAGCACTCCTCCGTGGCGTGCCAGTGCTGCCCGTCGTACGTCATCTGACCCTGGTCAATGCCTGCGCGACAACAAACAATGAAGGGCAAACAATAGGTCAATGTACTGTTTGAACCACATGAAGTGGTCTCAATACTTTCATATAGTACTCAATACACTCACAATAGCAGTGAATAAATGTAATATAAGTGTAAAAACAAGATCATATTGTAAATACATTGACTATGTGCAAATAGTTCTACTTCTTTGGATTATTGGTGGTTAATGGGATTTCTTTATCAGTAAAACATTAACAGGACACAACTTGTTGTAGTGCAAATCATAAGGACCTAGAAATGCACTCAGAGAGTGAAAACCTCTGCCAAGGCAATGGGGTTACACCCTAATATTTTTCATTTCAAGTCTTTATGCCTTGTTGTTGTGGAGTTACAAACTGGCATGTCAAAATTCGCCCTATCCCGCATTGATGAAGAATCTTTTAAAGAAATCATGGATCCGGATCACCACCAAAATTTAATCACTTGTTCCTTTTGTCATTTCCAAAAACTCAAAATCCGTTCATAACTTTTTGAGTTATCCTGCTGACAGACAAACAAACACACAAACAGACAGACAAACCAACGCTACCGAAAACATAACCTCCTTGGTAGAGGTAATAATCACGACCCAAACAGATGTGTTCAGAATGTCCAGACAGAGGAATCTGTAACCCTTTAGCACTGGGAGCCCTACAGTAGGAGTTTCAGATTTTCACGATGAAGCTGATTTCAGAGGAACGACCACATTTCACACATACTGTATTTCATATTTTCTTCTTCTTTGGTATTTCTTTGAAAAGAAAAGTGGCATTTTCCCCCAGAATACCAAATGATTGCTTAAGAAGACTTATTGACAGCTTGACTCATGGTGTGAAGGTACGTGCATCCTGACGCGCAGGCCCAATGATCAGATAAAACATTACATTTTGTCTGAGTTCAGAGGGCTTCTTGTTTCCTAACAAATGGAAAACAAACCAAATGGAATGGGTTGCTTTTGACTCAATCAATTCTACGTCTTTTGAAAACAAGTACAGTCTTGTGCCTTCTCATTTCCTGGACTTAATAAAGAGAGGAGAAAAAGCAAACAGCCAGAGAGCAGTGGCATCCAGCGGAGGTAAATGCCTCTAGCTTTCACATAATCATGCAGCTGTGCTGGACTGCCTGTTGCATTTGTGTGGATGTGTTTAAAGCGGCGGCATTCAGCTCTAGGTAAATGCTTGGACTTCAACCTACACTGTAAGAAAATTCCCCTGCAAAATAACGGCAGTTACTGGCAATTATATTTACCTGTAATTCTACTGTTATTTCACACCAAACATCAAATACAGCTCAGTGCTGTTCAATGTATCACAGTATATAATTTTTTTTCTGCAGCAATTGAACTGTTAAATAACAGTACTCTACAGGACGTTCACAGTATTAGTATTGTTAAACTAAAAGTGCTCTACAATATTTATACAGCAGTATAAGTAAAATAACAGTACATTTCAGTTAAAAAGTTGAATTGTACTGTGAGATGACAGGCAAATACTGGGTCATAGTTGCATTAATGAATTTGGCCATAGCAACTTCCAACCCCACCCATCATTCTCCATAACTGTGGTACCCTGGCCATGTTACCACCCCACCATCCCATCGTTCACCATGACTGGAGTGCCTTGAGCATGATACTATGACGATATGCTTTATTGAGATAAAGGTTTGCGTTGGTCCTTTGAAAGTGTAGGCATGAATACAATTTCAGAGTACGCAGTGCTATGTTACAATGACAATGGTGGGAGTGTGATAGGTGGGCTTTTTACTGTATCTCTTGATGAGCCAATGATGAATATAGCATTGGTCAGTTTTTGAGAACATATTTGCACCAAGTAGCACAGCAAACAAGTAGTGATGGGCCAATGAAGCTTTGTTGAAGCTCTGAACCATTTAGGCACATTGCTTCAAAAATTGGGTTAGTACTTGAAGCTTCAGTAACAGGGCCCTCTCCTGGTGAAAAGCCATGTTTGCAATTAAACGGGCTCAATTCGATAAGATGAGATGTTGTGCCCTCATCATCTGCGACATTACCCCCAATATTGGACTGAGCTTACTCTTGCACACTAACTTCCAGACATTTGACATTTTGGGCTACTGATGAGGCAGTTGGGGTAGACGACATTACAAAGGCTACGATGCCACATTTATTTATTTATTCATTAGGCTATTTTTTGGGCGATCAGAATAAAGCGTTGCTGGCCATTAATGTCTTCTCCTTGTTGTGTTCGTAACGTATGATGATGTTGTCTACTTGTTTATCAAGTGGGACTTATAGGCCTAATGACAGTCAATAAAAGATCTATTCTCTCCACTGCAACCTGGCAGACGGCTCTGCAACAGGCCAAACACATTTGCGCGCGCCTGCTGGTTCGTGTGGCAGCGCGAAACACTGCAGCTACTTTCGGAAAACTGAACCAGTTTACTGTTTCATACGTCATATATCACGTGGTTTTTCCGTACTGAAGCAAACTTCGGAACAGTGGTTTAATGGTTTTCGCAGTTGATGGTTTGAAACACGTTCCGGCGCGCTTGTGCCAGACTACCATCACTACAAACAAGCAGCACTACAAGCTAGCTCTCAAAGCAATGCCTAATTTGCAGCAGGCACATTATATGCAACAATGCCACAAATGATGCCACATACAGCACGCTTTCACAAA
>NC_085866.1:37754312-37764312 GCF_034702125.1 Engraulis encrasicolus | reverse complement strand
ACATTCATCAGGGAACTGTAGCGGAAGAAGGCTGCAGAGTGCACATACTGTATGTACATGCATACAGGGCCGCTGATAGCTTTGGCCGGGCCCGGGATGAAGTCATCTGAAAGGCTCCCCCCAACAAATACATTTAATGCAATGATGGGCCAATTATGGCCCCCCCATATCCCTGGGTCCGGGAAAGCTGACCCCTTTGTCCCCCTTTGTCTGCTTCCCTGTATACATACAGTGTGTGCCACTAAAGGAAGAGCAGCCCGCCTCCCCTCCATTTCCAGGGATATGTTTTAAGGCTGGAGGTGCATAGTAATCACCCGGGATTTGTAGCGGAGGGAGGAGCACAGTGTATGCACATGCTACCCAAGAACACCCCCACCCGCCTTTTTGTATTAACAATTGTATTATTTATTGAGTCAGAGGTATTCTCTCTCTATCTCTCTCTCTCTCTCTCTCTCTCTCTCTCTCTCTCTCTCTCTCTCTCTCTCTCTCTCTTTCTCTGTGTGTGTGTGTGTGTGTGTGTGTGTGTCTGCTGTGTCTGTGTGTGTGTGTGTGTGTGTCTGTGTGTGTGTGTGTGTGTGTGTGTGTGTGTGTGTGTGTGTGTGTGTGTGTGTGTGTGTGTGTGAAAAGACAAAGAGGGAGAGAGAGAGAGAGAGAGAGAGAGAGAGAGAGAGAGAGAGAGAGAGAGAGAGAGAGAGAGAGAGAGAGAGAACATGTACGTGTGTGTGTGTGTGTGTGTGTGTGTGTGTGTGTGTGTGTGTGTGTGTGTGTGTGTGTGTGTGTGTGTGTGTGTGAGAGAGAGAGAGTGAGAGAGAGAGAGAGAGAGAGAGAAAGAGAGAGAGAGAGAGAGAGTGAGAGAGAGAGAGAGAGAGAGAGAGTGAGAGAGAGAGAGAGAGAGAGAGAGAGAGAGAGAGAGAGAGAGAGAGAGAGAGAAAGAGTACATATTATGTACATGTACGTGCCACCCAAGCAATAGCTCCCCCCTGCTGCCCTATCTCCCCCCTCTGGGGATCTGTAGTGTCTGAGCTGTGTGACAAAGCTTCACCGTGGCCTTTAGTTGCTCTGCTGATTCCCCAAGAAATCTCCTCCTTTCCACCCTCCCTCCTTTCCTTTCTCCATCTTTCCCTTCTTCCCTCCTTCCTCCTTAATCCATCTGCTGCTCCCCCACTACCCCCCCCCCTTTTCTTTGACTCCTTGGGCGGTATACTGGCTCGGTACCCGACAATAAATCACTGATTAAATTTCGAATACGAAGCACATATTTCTTGTAAGCCTCACCAAACCCAACACAATTCTTTGTCTCTGTGTGTGTGTGTTTTTTTGTGAGGCATGGATTTGTTTTGATGCAATGGAGGGGGTAGGGCAAGGGGTTGAGGGATTTCTGAGGCTGTGTGTGTGTGTGTGTGTGTGTGTGTGTGTGTGTGTGTGTGTGTGTGTGTGTGTGTGTGTGTGTGTGTGTGTGTGTGTGTGTGTGTGTGTGTGTGTGGTGTGTGTGTGTGTGTGTGTGTGTGTGTGTGTGTGTGTGTGTGTGTGTGTGTTTGTCTGGCTGCGGAATACAGAAAAGTGCTTGCACGCAGTTTGGGCTGAAGTTTTTCTTTTTTTCATTTCAGTTCTTACAACTGTTGAGCCAGGAGAAAGGTGGAGACTAACATTGTCAATCACTTGGCACGGATGGTGTGTAAATATTTTCACACACACACACACACACACACACACACACACACACACACACACACACACACACACACACACACACACACACACACACACACACACACACACACACACACACACACACACACACACACACACACACGCTGAAGCATGCACAGACACACAGGGTTTTCACAGGGCAGACACCTCTGCTCACACACAGATGCATCCACATCCAAAACATCACACACACACACACGTATACACCCACGCACGCAAGCACGCAAGCACGCACGCACTCACACACGCACCAGCCCAAGCACCATTCTCCACCACTCCACTCTTGACATGGTGGCATCCACAGAAGATCCTGCATCAGGCACACAGACATCCCCTCACACAGATACACAATCCCCCTCAACACACACACAAACACACACACACACATACGCACACGCACTCCACCCAACTCACCTTGTCAGAGGTAGGGCTGTGCAGTTCAGACACCTTTACCCCCTCAAACAAAAACGTACCCATGAACACTTGAGTGGTGGCAGAGGGCCAGGCCATCACACACAATCCCCCAGACGTACACACACTCCTAACACACACACACACACACACACACACACACACACACACACACACACACACACACACACACACACACACACACACACACACACACACACACACACACACACACACACAAAAACACCCTAACACTACCCTACCCGTCGTCCAACTCACCTCATCGCAGGCGGAGCAGCGCGGCTTGAGCCTCTCGGCGTGGTGGCGTCCGCAGAAGATCTTCCCGTCCTGGCTGAAGTAGATGAGGTCCACCAGCAGCTCGTCGCAGGCCGAGCACACGAAGCAGTGGGGGTGCCAACACATGCCGTGGCCCACGCGCGCCGCAAACACCGCTATGTCACCGCCATTCACTTGCCCTCGACACTGAGGGAGAGGGAGAGGGGGAGAGAGAGAGAGAGAGAGAGAGAGAGAGAGAGAGAGAGAGAGAGATACAAACAGAACCAGACAGAGGAAGAAAAGAAAAGGTGGATGAGGAAGAGAGAGATGCATGACAGGGAGAGATGAAAAGGAAGAGATGACGGCGTCAACCGCCGAGAGGAAGAGTGGAGAAAAATGAGAAAAAAAGAGAAAAATGGAGAGGAAGAGAAACAAGACAGTGTCAGAGAAATTAGAACACAGGGAGAAGGCTCAGTCTCATTGGTTCCCATTGTAGCCAGTTAGCTTTGCATGCATTCTGCAGTAACGAGCGTAGGCCAGTCCTTCATGTGGGAAAATGTATGGAATGGAAAGGGGAACCCATGCTAAATACATTGCTACTGCCATTTCCAGTCACAAATATTATCAACAAAACATTCCTGGTAAGCACTATGACTGTTGTTTAACAATAGGCTGTATTGACAAATCGTTCAGGTGTGTAGTTTTACAGCTGGTTAGAAGATTTCAACCTGTACTCGCTAGCATCGTGCTAATGTTTATGGGTTTGGCCCCATAAAAATTGAGCTTTGTGACCCAGTATATAATAATCTAGTGGCGCAAAATAATCGAAACGCTACTCAAATGGGGTCTTATTATTTCTAGCTTCGAACTTAATATTAATATTTCAGGACAAAAAATTATAAAAAATCACAAAAATTATAATGGTAAAAAACTCCATTGACACCCATTCATTTTGCACTGTCCCGTGGTTAGGGTTAGCCAATTGTGGCTAATAGGAAGTTCCGTGAGTGAACAGCCCCTGACAGTGTCAATAACAAAGAGGAAGAGAAGAGATAAGAGGATGAGAATGAAAGGATAGCGTCAATAATAATAATAATAATAATAATAATAATAAGGACAGAGATGAATGCTCCATGTACCCAGATGGGTAGATCATCAGGTTTGGAACTTAAGAAGCTAATGCATCATGGGACATGCTAATGCAATGACAGCCCTCTCCGCTGACTGATTGCCTTAGAGTCAGCAATTACAGCGGATGACCTCGAGGTGCGTCGCCTAGTCTTACTTCATTTGCCCACTCTCTGTGTCAGTCTCTGGTGGTGTAACGTTTATCTTATTACATGTCATGAATTGATTAAAAAGGTAATACTGTACTTCATTTAGCCATGTGTGCTGTGATTTCAATAACTCATTAAGCCTGGACGTGGGCAGGTGTTGAAAGAAATCTTAAACAAGAAAAGCTACAAGCACACACACACACACACACACACACACACACACACACACACACACACACACACACACACACACACACACACACACACACACACACACACACACACACACACACACACACACACACACACACACACACACACACACGTAGAATATTTTGTATGGTTACCTTTACTTAAGGTTATTGAATATTCTTAAATTAAATAGAGTATACGTTGTGGCGTGCATACCTGAGTGCCTGTTTGCCTGTGTGCCAGTGTGCGTGCGTCTGTCTGTCTGTGTGTCTGTCTGTGTGTCTGTCTCTCTGTCTGTTTGTCTAGGATGGCCTCCTGGTGAAACTAACCTCTCACATTGTCTCATATTGTAGCCAAAACTGTCTCATAAATAAACACTACAGCGACACCAGATACATAATAACAGAAATGGGATTGGATGAGATGGGATGGGATCAATAAAACATACTGTAGTACTATTGTAATTACCACAGCCCTGCTTGCTCACAAGGCAAATCATAATACAAATGGGAGGGGATTAATAAAACATAACACTATTATTGTTTGGGTGTTATACATTGAAATGAACACAGGAAATGACTGGGAGAGAGAAATAGGGGTGGAGTTGAGGAAAGTCGGATCACAGTCGGATTCGAACCATGTTCCCCATGGTCTATTTGCTGGGATATGATATGGTGCATCAGTGCAGTGCTGCACAGCACAGCACCACCAACATATATATAATGCAATTACACCGACAGAGGTGATCAGCGGCGTTGAAATAGGGGGGTGAAGTGGTAATGAGTCACCAGTGCATAGTGTACAGCAGGGGGGGTGTCCATATTGAATGTGTGTGTGTGTGTGTGTGTGTGTGTGTGTGTGTGTGTGTGTGTGTGTGTGTGTGTGTGTGTGTGTGTGTGTGTGTGTGTGTGTATGTATGCTTATGTGCGTGTGTGTTTACATTATTATCATATAAAGAGGGTGTTTGGGAGCTTGTTGTGCACATAGGGGTCCAGAATGTGGTGCAAGGCCCCTGGTTATGACCATACCTGTTCACAGACGGCTCCAGAGATGGTGAGAGGCAGGGGCCGTACGCTTCCGCGGCCCAGGTTGTCCCTCTTGCGCTGGTTGCTGAAGATCTTCAGCTCCCTCTTCTCCTCCTCATCCAGGGTGTTGCAGTATCGCACCTGAAAAGAAGAAGACATATCCGCACACATTGGTTTACTTGGTGCAAACCAGTACAGCGTTTCAGCCTAACAACACAAGGGCTATGTCTGTGCATCAGATAGTGGGCAGGCCTGAATGCAGAATACACAGTAGGTAAGGTATCTGCACACAAGTAAAGGATAACGGCCAATGACGTGACCAGTTCAATGAAGTGAATGGCGAGGTGGAGGCTTAGAACTCCTGCGAAGTGCGCAGCCTTTGCCAAGATAGTAACAGAACACACCCAGTGATGTCATCACTGGCGTAAAGGCAATATGGCGGCGAGCATTAACCCCTTAAGACACGGCATTATAAATGAGCTGTTACCAGAACGGCAATGACCAAGTCGTAGTACATTACTAAAGGCCCTGTGCACTGTCATAGTAGTGTAATACTATAGTAGTTAACTTTCAATGTCTATTACAGCGTGCCACGGGAGGTACGGCGTGCATTAAGTAAGGGTTAACGTTCGGCGAGAAGGTCGCTACCGTGGAATAGCAGCACGACAGAGAGAATCTTTAGACCCCGACGCGGAGCGGAGGGGTCTTGTTCTCTCTGAAGTGCTGCTATTCCACAAAGCGACCGACTCGCCGAAAGTTAACCCGCTTATTATATGGATATACTTAAATTATTCACACATGGCGGGGACATTTCTTTAGGCCTATTTAATGTTAAGTCTATTATAGTTTTTAATGTCAAAAGATTGTTGCTGCGCAAAACAAAACAGTGCCGTTGTGGAACACCGCGAGGCAACAGCTAGGTAGCCAGGACAACAGGTGTTGTCTATCACAGCAGCTGATTAGAGTCTTGTTGAAAAGTCGCTTTAGCAGTGAAAAGTCTTGTTGCCATTGACAGCGGTCTGTTATAGACCAACCCGTCCGTTATCGAAAAATAACAGACGTGCGAACGTTGGGGAGCCCCATTGAAATGAATGGAGCATTCGACAGATGACGTCACAACCATATAATAAGTAAGGGTTAACGTTCGGCGAGAAGGTCGCTACCGTGGAATAGCAGCACGACAGAGAGAATCTTTAGACCCCGACGCGGAGCGGAGGGGTCTTGTTCTCTCTGAAGTGCTGCTATTCCACAAAGCGACCGACTCGCCGAAAGTTAACCCGCTTATTATATGGATATACTTAAATGATTCACACATGGCGGGGACATTTCTTTAGGCCTATTTAATGTGAAGTCTATTATAGTTTTTAATGTCAAAAGATTGTTGCTGCGCAAAACAAAACGTCACACCATATAATAAGGGGTTAATAAGCGCCTGCGTAATTATTGTATCCGAAATGTATTTTTTCAATGATCAGCGGTTACCTTGCTTTTATTTTCCTCTCCAAATAAATCACAACTACTCTTAACTTATACTAAACGCTTTAAATGCAACTGTTTCATGTCCACTTTAACTTCATCAGACAAGTCGACCTCGAAGGCTGTTATCTCATTTATATCCCGTTATATGGCAGGGTTTTTTTTTTATCTCTTACTGTATGTAAAGCTGTGGGAATCATGTCAACTGCACCAGAATCTAGCTATCAAGTTAGACACTTTTCTATTGGACACGTTTAAGTTGGACGCGCATAGAGCTTCCATTTGGAATGTTGAATACCCTTAGGTGCCGTCAGCATTTCAAATGAAGATTCAATGCGAAGACTATTCTAGATGCTTCACCACTTCAATGAAATTAATGGTCACCCCATCAGCCAATCAGAAAAGATAAATCCGTTGTGATGGGAGATAACCAGCATCGTCAGCACCAGCAGCCCACACCAAGGACATTTGCATCAGGACCATGGGGACCAAATCTTGGCTGTGTCCCATTGCTTTATGTATTACTGCAAACATTGCACCAGCAAACATCTACATGGAGTTTTGGTGCCATGTACGGTAAGAAAGTGCTTTTACTGCACTATGAGGTCATAGAACTTGAATTCAAAACCAGAGGGACATGTGTAACTGAGTCCAAATAGCAAAGTGTGGCGTGGAACGTTAGCAAACCTCCCTCCAGAAGCCTCATACAGTATCGGTAGTGCTGACCTACTGTAGATGTAGTCCTTTAGCTCAGCGGTATCGTGCTGTGCCTCTCATGCACAAACTGATGTGTTGACTAGGAGGTGGCGGGTTCGAGCCCCGAGTGGTGGACTCCGAATTTAGCAATTTGATGGATAACCAACAAATCCAGAGGTATTTGACCTTTGGAAATAACTGGGGCAGACAAGGTGGATTAAATATCCTCATCAGCTACTATCTTCCCCATCCTTCCACAGCACTTTTGGTCTACAGTCTATAGGCTCGGCATACTTTCCCAGTTGTGCATTGGGGTGGCTACTCTTGAGATTACTGTTGAATGTAGGTTTGCCACCATTCTTGGCATCCGGAAGCGCTTGATAAAGCACAGCCCATAGCTATGAAATTGGGGGCAGGTACAGTATACAGGTTGATTTCAGCAGAGGTGGGTCAGGTCTCAAAAGGCGAGAAAAAGTTCAACAACAGTGGCAAGGACTGCAAAGTTATGGACGGCAAAAGGTATGGAACTTTTGCACTTATTCCATCCTTACACAACAAACCCACAGTTTGGTCGTAGATATCTGATCTCATAACCAATGACAAGATGACAATTGTTTTCTCAATGCATGCACTGCATGTATCAGGTATACAGTTTAGTTTGCTGTATAAGGAAATGTTTTGTTTTCTATGTGAACCACAGGCACCTGCCTGAAACGGAAACTTGAATTCCTATTTTCAAGTTGATAAAGGGCAACCAAAAGCTAACAGGATTACCACTCAACCTTGCCAAGGGTGGATCCATAAAAGCATTAGATTTTTTTAGCATTAATAAAACACTTCAGTGTTGCGTTACGGTATTGCCGTACAGTGGCTGACCCCATACCATTGTAGGAGCATTACTGTGCAGCTACAGTATATTTACATTTTCATATCGCACTCATCATCACTTTCATATGAGGTTTCATCAACACGCCTAATTCCCGAAGCTGTGCGCATCTCGGTGACCGGCGACCACATCTGAATGGTCTCTTTGTGCATGAAAATAGGCTTTTGCGGTCCCTGATAGACTTGCCACCGGGCCAGGCTTTCCTTCGGAGGAGGGCCCCTCAGACGATATCAATTTAAAGCCGCAAATAAGAAACTTCACACTGTCACTGCTCATCTCCGGCGGGTCAAGCACATTCTGCTCCCGTGGCGGCACTCTATACGCTACACTTCACTACACACCTCGATAGCGAACATCTTTTTTTCTGTTTGTGTGTGTGTGTGTGTGTGTGTGTGTGTGTGTGTGTGTGTGTGTGTGTGTGTGTGTGTGTGTGTGTGTGTGTGTGTGTGTGTGTGTGTGTGTGTGTGTGTGTGTGTGTGTGTGTGTGTGTACATTTGAGAGAGAGAGGGTGTGTGTGTGTCTATTTGCTGTTTGTGTGCGTGCGTGTGTGTGTGTGTGTGTGTGTGTACGCGTGCGTGCGTGTGTGTGTGTCCATGCGTGCGTGCATGCGTGCGTGTGTGTGTGTGTGTGTGTGTGTGTGAGTGTGCGTGTGTTAGAATGCACGTGTGTGTCTCGTGTAGTCACAAAGGTGTGGGATTGCTGTTGTTAAACTGTCACTCTCTTCCCTCCACCTTGCTCCCTCTCTGCCACTGTCACAGCATCAGGTATATGACTGCCAACTGACAGCCACCACACCTAACACAGAGTCACTGCTGGTGGCTGGGACCGTGATGCTGGGGACCGCTAAGATGAGGTGACAGTTGGGGGTAGTGGGCAGTGTAGGTGGAAGTGGTGGCACTTTATAATAAACATAGATGCAAGGGGAGGTGGGCACCGACTAACCGGTAACATATGTGGTGGCTGTTGGGTGGGGGGAGGCGGGGGACGGTAGTGGCTTCAATGTGGGTGGTGAGCACTGGAGGTGGTGGCAGTTTATACAGACGTAGGTGAAGGTGGGGAGTAGCAGTGGATGGGTCCACCAAGGTGGTGGTGACTGCTAAGATATGGTGACTATGGCCCTGTCTCAACGCCCAGTGTTCTCGCCTTGCTAGGATGTGAAATGCCCAGTGATTGGATACTCTTTGGTGAACTCCGCTGTCTATTCAATCACTGGGTGTTTCACGTCCTAGCAAGGCTAGAACACTGGGCATTGAGAAAGAGCCAGTGTGTGTGTGTGTGTGTGTGTGTGTGTGTGTGTGTGTGTGTGTCGGGGGTTGAGGGATAGCGTGGTGTGGGCATCAATGTGGGTAGTGAGCAGTGGGGCACTGTGGAGGTGGTGTCAGTTTATGGATGCAGGTGGAGGTGGGTGATAAATCAGCTGTAGATGTGGTGGGTGGTGATGTAGCTGAGGTGGTGGATGTGGAGGCGGCGGTTGTGGTTGTGTTGATAGACGTAGCAGAGGTGGCAGCAGCTTATAAATAGAGTGTGATGGTGTGATCTCAGAGACTGCCACTGGAAGGCCATGGTGGCAGAGGTTGCGTTGGCTAAAGTGGTGATGGATGGGGTGGTGGTGCGAGTGGGGGTTGTGGTACAGTGATGGAGGGAGTGCGCACCAGTGGCGGAGCAATTGTACACAGGGCCACAGGGCAAAACAATGGCAGGGCCCCGGCCACCAACACGGGAGGGCCCTGGGCACAGGGACAAATGCTTTGCCCCCCACCCCCACTTGATGGCAACAGGACTGCTCCTTGCAAGGTCCAGCTGTGTCCTTGTGGGTAAAGAGATGGGCTTTAGATCAGAGGGTTTCAGGTTCAAATCCCCCTATTACCAATCATTGTTCTTGCACATCCTCCTCTGTGACTGAGGTACCCTGAGCATGGTAACGTCCCGCCGCACTACTCCCTTGGGCCGACGTTTGGGGCTGCCCCCTTGTTTTGTTGTGTGCAGTGAGCACTGTGTAATGTGGAGTGATGTGTCACAAAAACAATGGGAGTTTCCTAGTTGGGCTTTCA
>NC_085866.1:37746812-37749312 GCF_034702125.1 Engraulis encrasicolus | reverse complement strand
TTACCTCAGCACGTGCTCTCTCGGTGCACGTTATTTCATCCTACAGTATCTCTCCTTCCCTCTCTCTCTCTCTCTCTCTCTCTCTCTCTCTCTCTATGGCTTATCCATCCATTCATTCATTCCTTTTCTCTTTCTCTGTCTCACTTTGAAGAGATCAAGCAATGTGCGCCACTCAAAAACGTGTACGAGAAAAATCGTGCCGGCCTTGGGGAAGTCATTTCTAAGCGCGCTACCATCCCTGGCCGTGTTGCTGTTGCGACGCGAGTCAGATGAATGTCTTCAAGGCTGCTCTAAAGGACTGGCGGTGCTCAGGGGAGCTCTTATGGCATTGATTGGGGGACGGAGAGGAGGATGGGAGGCCAGGTGGGACAGTATAGGACAGGACAGGAGGGGAAGAGAGGAGAGGAGAGGGGGAGAGGAGAGGAGAGGAGAGGAGAAGAGAGGAGAAGAGAGGAGAGGAGAGGAGAGGAGAGGAGAAGAGAGGAGGGGAGAGGAGGGGAGATGAGAGGAGATAAGAGGAGAAGGGAGGAGAAGGTAGAGGAGAGAAAAAGAGAGGAGAGCAGAAAGGCGGGGACAGGAGAGCCTTGGAGAGAAAAGGTGAAAAAGTAAAGAAAATGAGAGAAGAGGAGAGGTGAGTGGAAGCTATGAGAGGGGAGGGGGGATGTGGAGAGGAGATGGGTAGAGAGGAGGAGAGAAGGGAAAGCCCTGGCCATTTAAAAGTAGATCCGGCCAAAGGATTAGTCCATGACCTTCGAGTGGACGTTGAGAGCTGGGCAGAGCTACTCACTCCTCCTGTGGGGCCCCCAGGCCTCTGGCACAAGTGGCCTCTTCAGGTGGCTCCATTTCACTAGCTCTGTCTCTCTCTAAAAGTCTCTCTCTTCCCCTTTTTCTGTCGTTCTCTTCTCTTTTTCTGTCACATTCTCACATTCACTCTCTCTCTTTCATCCTCAGTGTCTGTCTTTCTCTCTTTTTTCTTTCCCGCACTCGTTCTTTATCTCATCCCTCTCACTCTCAATCTCTCTCTCTCTCTGTCTCTCTCTCTCTCTCTCTCTCCTCCCCCACTCCAACCCCTACACTTCTGTGCTATCCGTTGCTGTCCACAACCCATCCTGAACCACATCAATTTCCCACTTTGCTTCACACCGTTTCTTTTTCCTCTTCTCAGAACTCTAATCTGTCAATCTGGTTCTATATCTCTGCTACTGCATGTAGTACCTTCATAGTCCCTCCCTAGAGCAGAGCAGAGCAGAGTCTGATTCAGACACTACTACTATTTTCCATCCTTGTCTCCTTTCCCCTTGACTCATTTTTTGTTTACAATTCCCTCCCCCCCAAATCGGTTCTTTTCTCCTCCTCTCTCCTCTAAATCTCATTCTACCATCATCTCCTTCCTTTTTTCCCCATCTACACTCCTCTCATCTTACTTCTCTCCTCCATCTCTTCTTCGCTACCGCTTTCTCCTCTTCTCTTCCGCTCTCTTCTCTCATTCTCCCCGTCTCTGTACACCGGTCCTGTCTTATCCTTTTCCCCCTCCTCTTCTCTGTCCCTCGTTTCACCTTTTTCCTTTCCTCTCCTGTGCATCCCTGACTGCTGCGTGGTAGATGAGGGATGGCAGGCCGACTGACAGAGCTGTTATGACAACCTTATGACTTGTGGCAGCCTGTTGTCAGCATTTGTGATCTGTGATGCATGCACGTGTATACACACACACACACATACAAATTCCCACGCACAAATACAAATACACACACACACGCACGCACGCACGCACGCACGCATGCACGCACACACACACACACACACACACACACACACACACACACACACACACACACACACACACACACACACACACACACACACACACACACACACACACACACACACACACACACACACACACACGCAACAATCTATATATCTCAACTGACTGACAGCAATGAGAGACAAATGTGTGCCAGTTTACAAAATGACCTGAGGGCCCCCGAAGTCTTCAAAGACGCTCTGAGAGAATAATCTGGGGGCGCAGTGCAGCGATGCTTTGAGACGAGAGAGACTCCGTCTTAAAAACACGCCCCGAGGTGGCATCCCATTTGGTGAACTCTCGCACACACTCCATCCTCCATCTAGTGTGCAACACATCTAATCACTTGGTGTTCGGAGTGCCACCCCAAGGGACACTCAGGGTCTAACTTTATAATTGGAAATGTCCACCCCCCCACCCCACCCCCCATGCACAACTCCTCCGGTGTTGTGTTGTGTTGTGTTGTGTTGTGTTGTGTTGTGTTGTGTTGTGTTGTGTTGTGTACACTGTCAGGCCCGCCAACAGCCGGGGGACAAAGGGGTCAGCTGTCCTGGGCCCAGGGAGAGGGGGTGAATTGGGACCCCAATACATTGTAGGCACACAGAGCAACAATGCTGTGCTATTTCAAGTCCTAGAGAGTCCATTTAACATATTATAGACTGTATTTGATTCCAGAGTACTGTATAATAGTTGAAT
>NC_085866.1:37729312-37736812 GCF_034702125.1 Engraulis encrasicolus | reverse complement strand
TAGTCATTTATATATGCACAACAGAATGCTACGAGATGAGCGCTCGATAGTAAGAGAATATGATTTATACTATATATATTTATGTTTTAATGTTTGTCTTCCTGCATTTTGATTTCATTATTTGATTATTTCCTGCGTTTTGTACTAATTCCTTATCGATTGCGCAATTATCCATGTTCAGTTTGTTTTAACTCAAACCATAAAATGTAATTATGAAAATAATAACAATTATAATAATGAAAATGATAATGATAACAGTTATAATATATGTAAGGGATAACGGCCGACGAGGTGACAGGTTATACGAAATTAATGGCGAGGCGGCGGCTCCGAAGTTTGGCGACGCGCGCAGCGCGGAGACAAAGTTGCCTCCGCCAAGCCATTAATTTCTATAACCGGTCGACCTCGAAGGCCGTTATCCCGCTTATCTGCCGTTATGGTGGGGTACTTTTTAATCTATTATTGTCTGTAAAGTTGTAGGAACCATGTTCTATCAAGATAGAATGTTGCTGTGCGGGCGTCCAACTTGACGCGCCTAGAATCTTCATTTGGTAGCCTGCCGACGCTGTGATTATTTAATTTTCCCTTGGCCATATACCACGGCGGGATGGAAGTTTAAAAACTAAAACTTGCGAAGCATTTCTACATGCTGAATCGACACATGTTGCATCACGCCTCTATTTCCCCCTGCTGATCATCACAGGCTACCTGTGAACTTCGTGCATAAAAGAGAGAGAGAGAGAGAGAGAGAGAGAGAGAGAGAGAAAGAGATTCCCCACGCTAGGGTCATTTTTGATAACTCTTCCTTCCCCTTTCACACGTGTTCCTTCCCCACAAGGGGAAAAAAGGATGTTTTCAGATCAATACCAAAGGGAAGGCAGCGGGAAATAGCCTACATTTTAAAAACCATGGGAGTGGAGCAGATGACGAGGTGACTCGTTTGAATTATGCCAACTGCAGAATATTTAGTGCGCACGTAATCAGGCGCGCCTCTATCAGATGCATGTAGTAGAACCTTTAGGGCGACAGACTTGACAACCAAATGCGATAGAACTGACGACTGGCTCTTGGCTTGACAACCAAATGCGATAGAATTAACGACTGACTCTTGACTTGATAAACAAATGCGATAGAACTAACGACTGGCTTTTGGCCATAGCAACCTGCAGTTTAGAATTAGTAACCTAACTTAGGCGGTGTTTATACATACCCGGGTATTTTGATATACGCAGACCTTCTCCTTCGGATGTGCCTTTCGTTCACAAACAAACGAAGGTTTTCCCTCTATAAACGAAGCTCCAAAAAAACTCCGGCAAAAGTGGAGATTTTTTAAAATCTCCGGTTAGCGTTTGTATATAAACAGAGATAAACGGAGACTTGAATGGCACTACTTATTTGCCTTTGATGTGAACGAACATATTTCGCTAAGCAAAATGTTCGTTTATTAAAATACCCAGGTAGGCCTATGTATAAACAGCACCTTAGTCGCACCAGAGACGGTTTTAATGCAGAGACGGCCAGCTCGACGTTCCTTCCTGTTTCACTTATGACGTCGGCCACGCCCCTTTAGGAGACCTGATAGGAGACTTTTATAATGGGCGCCTATGGCGAATCTGACTTTTCCACGGATACGACCAATGCCTTAATTCATGGGCGGAGCGATGGATTTAAAAATTGTATATCTTGCGAGTCACATGCCTTCTTTACATTCTGAAAATTTAAATTACATCTCAGAATTAATTTTTCACAGAGAAAATCTACTCTGTTTGACACGTGTCCCGTCTACTGCGGGCCACTGCCATGGAATGCCAAGAATGATTGACAAGCGGTGCAGAATATTTGCTTTGCGTGAAATCAGGAGCGGTTGATAAGGAGCCCTGCATTAATTTACGTTTATTTCTGTTATGTTTTGTTGTTACATCGTAGGCCCTTGTTCACGTCTACTTTGCACGTCTGTTGTGAAATAGTAGCCTAATTTCGGCAAATTATTAAAAGTTTGATGTTCTTTTCTGCACGTTTCAGTTTCAGTGCTGTCCATAAGTAGCCTGTTTTCGCCGCTCCCCAGTCTGCCCACGGGTTTATAGCCTAAATCTAGTGAGACACCATGACTGCAAATAAATGACAACAGTTGGGTGGCAAATGCATACGTTAGGCTACTGTTAAATTATCGACTTCATTCGATATGGCTACTCTTTGCAGCAGTCTGTGTTGCATGACACTTCAGCATCATCTTATCCAGTCAACTGTTAAACGAAATGCAGGTTGCGCCAGGCAGGGCAAAAGTTAGCGGAGATGGCTGGTTAACTCGGACATTAGCCTATTAATTTAGCAAATATTGTAGGCCTATTAGTAGGCTAGTTCAGATACACCGCGCTCTTCCCTGTGGTGCGTCTCCAGTTGAATAAAGGTGAGAAAGTGGATCGCACTCGGGTTCTTCTTTTTTTCTTCTTCTTTTTTTTTTTTACAAGAGTGTAGACAAACGTTTTGGCTGCTGCCTCCACTTCTGCTGCTATGTAAAAAAATGAAAAGATGAAAATAAGAACCAGAAGTGCGATCCACTTTCTCACCTATTCAACTGGAGACGCACCACACGGAACAACGCGGTGTATCTGAACTGCTACTACTTCTGCAACTGAGCCACACCAGCAGCCTCCAAGATACCCTTCGAGACGATTAGCCTAAGTTAACAGACGCAAGAGCCAAAACTTTCACCTTCAGCGCAGCAGAAAGAACAAAAATCCTGTACTATCCAGCAAATATTGGATTAAAAACCGTGAATCTTGACATGAGAAAATAGAGGATAGGCTCAACGATGCACTAATGGGATGCACGGGATACGAGTTTGATAGGAATAGCTGTAGGTTCTCTCCAAATGTTCGTGTTTGGCACTGCATAGCCTGCACTCTCTGGATATTCTCGGGGTTTTTTATCAGGCTATTGAGTGATTTTTAGTCATGCATGTGCAGCGCAATGTTTTAGTCAAAATTCGGTACAGTTCCGTGAATTTGGATCCTCTGAAGGCACGATAGCCTATGAACGCACACATGTGTCTAGAACAAAATGCCATAGACGGGAATAATGACAGCTGAGGATTGTAGGTGAATATGGTTACATTACGCGCTGCTAGACACAATGGATTTAAATAACCTACTTGTCTGTTTCTAAAGGCTAAAGGCTATCTGAAGCACGTCATGCTTCTGTATCAGCCTACATGTAGGCTAGGCTCTGTCTCCAGTGCAGACTTCAGTGTAGGCCTAGTCCGTTAAGATCCTCTCCTTTCTAAGCACGAAATGAACACAAAAAACTTCCGTCTAGTTGTGTAGCACAATAGGCTATACTTCATATAGGCCTACGAAGTCATGGCCACGATTGCATGAACTTGATTAAATTAAATTTAAAATTATACACGAGGTCATGTCTAAACTCAAGCAGCACGTCTTTCATAGTGAATGTAGCCCCTTAATGCTCGCCGTACCTCCAGTGGCACGCTGTAATAGTCACTGAAATGTAACTACCATAGCACTACAATACTATGACACAACACAGGCCTTTTAGTAATGCAACACGAGTTGGTCATTACCATACTGGTAACAACAAATGTATAAAGCCGCATCTTAAGGGGTTAAATAATTTGGTTGGACATAATTTTTTTTATAAAAAACCCTAAACCTGCCACACAAGTTTTAATCATTGTGCCGTCGTGTCATGTCCCTCAACCTTCTTGCATGAATCAGATGGCTCTGTCTGCAGGCACTTGATTTTGTTCACAGTGGCAGTATTTCTCACGTTTATGCCATCTGAAATATCAAAAGCATTTTGATTTAGTGCAGAGACCACGGCAACATAAAGTTATCATTAAGTTGCCCAGTTTGTAAAATTGTGCGTGATGCTGCTGTTAAACGTTGCCTGACTGTTTCTCGGACCGGAGTTCTCCTAGCGCCAGCGGAGCAAATTAATTTAGGAAACGTGATTGGTGGATTCTGCGCTGGTGTTCGATGATTGACAGTTTGGCCACGCCCTTTTAGGAGACCAGAAGTACTTGGTTGGTGAAACATTCCATCCTATTGTTGACGTCACCAGCTGGCTATCTTTTTAGAATAGAGAATCTTTGGTCGCACCTTTGACGCCTGACAGGTTATAGGGAATTAGTTGCAACCACATCAGCCAATCAGAAAAGAGGATTCAGTTGCATAGGCAGATAAATAATAGTAATACTAATAATTGTACTTTCATACCACAAATTCATACATGTAGCTGTAGGTGCTTTAACTGTCAGATTAAAATTAAGAAACAAATAATGAGAAAAATCCATGACAGAGATTGATTAAGAAAAAAACAGATTAAAAAGTCAAACCATAAAATATACAGCAGTAACATCACTGTAAGACTTAATCTGCATAGCAACGCCGTATTACCAGCATTTTGCTAATGTAAGGTCACACAATTTCACCAGAGATGTCCTTCCTCTTGTCCTTCTCTTAATGTCAACCAACATGAATTATTGTTGAACTGGTCCACGGAAAATTAAAGATACAACTCTGGTGAAATTTGCTGGCATTTAGGCTTTAATTGATGTTCATGCTGAATGCGCAACTAGAATGAAACTGTTAAGTTCACACATCAGGATGTGAAAATGTACTGTACTTTAAGGTGATAGAAATTAGAAATAAACTGTTTTTCCACAGCCCACGGTTGACCTTAATGAAAATGCCAAACACTACACCAACTACTAGGTTACAAAAACATGTGCCTCAGCAAACAAGTTACAGCATTTGGAGACTAAATCACGTGTCTCAGTAGGAAAAGAGCTTGTGATACCCAAGTCGCATGCCTGTCACGCTATACCATTCTGCCCTCGAGTCATCCATGTTCAACACCCATGTGGGTGGGTGTGTGTGTGTGTGTGTGTGTGTGCGTGCGTGCGTGCGTGCGTGCGTGCGTGCGTGCGTGTGTGTGTGTGTGTGGGGGGGTAGGTACTGTATACATAACTAGCAGCAGTTGCATATGAATAGAGTTCTGAATGTGTGTGCGCGCGTCGCATGCATGCGTGCTTGCGTCTGTGCATGTGTAAAGAAGAGTCCTTAATTATGTATATACATGCAGTTTTGAGGACATCCATGTGATGTGTGTGTGTGTCTTTTAGCAGTGGTCCTGCAGTAACTTGGTGTGTGCTCCTCCATGTGCACTTGAACATGTGTAGTGTAGATGAAGGCTAATGCATATGCATTTCCCCCTTGGCACGAGGAGAAGGCGGTGACTGAAGGAGCCGTTTCATGTACAGTTTAATGCTGATAAATGCTCTCTCTCTCTCTTCTCTCTCTCTCTCTCTCTCTCTCTCTCTCTCTCTCTCTCTCTGTCTCTCTCTCTTTCTCTCTCTCTTTCTGTGTGTGTGTGTGTGTGTGTGTGTGTGTGTGTGTGTGTGTGTGTGTGTGTGTGTGTGTGTGTGTGTGTGTGTGTGTGTGTGTGTGTGTGTGTGTCTGTGTGTGTGTGTGTGTGTGTGTGTGTGTGTGTGTGTGTGTGTGTGTGAATGTGTGCGCGTGTAGGAAAGCTATAGTGAGAAGATGTGTGAGAGCATGAGAGCGTGTGTGAGAGCTTATGATTCTGTTGCTTCATTTGAATATGCACATGGGTGCCCCCTTCCATGTAATTGCAAACATGTTAACACAGCACAGACTTTTCTTCCGATGTATCTCCCCATAACATCTCTTTCATCTTCAATTAGAAATTAATTAGTGGTTATGTCGTATATTTACAAGGCGTTGTTGTAAAGATAATTACAAACATCTAAATCTGTCCTCGTCTGCCTCATATAAAAAAATGTCATCAGAAGGTCAGATGGCTTAGTCAATAACGAGGGGTGACACCAGGGGTGAAATACCAGTGTCATGTGACCATTATCTGTTATCAGGGCCGCTGCTAAGGTTTTGGAGGCCCTATGCATAACTGGTCAGGAGGCCCCCTCATAATTACATAATAATAACAATAATACATGTTTTAGTCAATCTCAATTTAGGAGGCCCCAATTTTGGGGGAAAAGTGGCTGAGTGCCTAAGTGGTTGAGGCCCTAGGTGCTGTGCTTACTCTGCTTATGCCTAGCGGCGACCCTGTGTGTAATGGATATTGAAAACCTGTTCTTGTGCATTTCAAATTTCCTATTCTGAAAGTTATTGACAGGATGATAATGGAATAATATAGAAATGTAATAATAAAGACAATATGCAGTGCACATATCAGTGTGTCCATGTCTTTGTGTTTGTGTGTGTGTTCACGTAAGCGTGTGTGTGTGTGTGTGTGTGTGTGTGTGTGTGTGTGTGTGTGTGTGTGTGTGTGTGTGTGTGTGTGTGTGTGTGTGTGTGTGTGTGTGTGTGTGTGTGTGTGTGTCTGTGTGTGTGTGTGTGTGTGTGTGCGCGTGTGTGTGGCGTGTGTGTGTGCATGAGTCCTAGTTTCTGTCTGTCTGTCTGCATGTGTATATGTACTGTGTGTGTGTGTGTGTGTGTGTGTGTGTGTGTGTGCGTGCGTGCGTGCGTGCGTGCGTGCGTGCATGCGTGCGTGCGTGCGTGTGCGTGTGTGTGCCTGTGTGCGTGTCTGTGTGTACTAGTCTCACCTGCTCGGGACTTAACCCCGGCGGTACCCACGCGTATTCCTCCAGTGCACAGCCTGAGTCGTCGTCCGATGTGGAGTTGCGCTGGAAGTCGTACATGAGCTTGGTCACGGCCTTGTCCATGTCCAGCTCCAGCGCCATCACAGCACACCGCACATGCTCCCGGCCCAGAGCATGCACCAATCACAGCTGAGAAAAGAGAAACAAGGGGAGGAAGAGGACAGTGACATTTAGATTAAGCGGCAGCAACAACAACAAAGAAATTACTGAAACAGTAGCACACAAAATGAGCACAACCAAAACTCAGAGTGAAGTCAGAAGAGAAAACTCAGAACAAAAGCCCAATCACTGTCAGAGACCTTCAACACTCCTTTATTGTGAACCGTTGTCACCACTTAAAAAGTGTACTTTACATTACATGCATGTTGATCCTTCCATTCACCATAAAAGGGAGTAGAACCCTCCTTCCCCTTTCCCGCCATCACCCCACCATCATTACCACCTAAAACTAAGCTTACCACCATTACAGATTGACCAAAGCCCCTTATCTAAACACCATTTTTTTCAAACAAAGTAACATCAGCTGTGACCTTAAAGTAGAAAGAGAGAGAAAGAGAGAGAGAGAGAGAGAGAGAGAGAGAGAGAGAGAGAGAGAGAGAGAGAGAGAGAGAGAGAGAGAGAGAGAGAGAGAGAGAAAGAGGGAGTGAGAGAGTGTATGTAGGGGGAGTAACAGAAGACACAGAAGCGAGAAACCAAAGATTGATACAAGACACAGAAAGAGAGAAGGTAAGCGGATCAAGAGGTAAGCATATCAGTACGTACATCCAGTGCTGGTTAATTTGCATGCCTGATATCTGCATATATTTGCGGCATATAATCTTTCAGTGGCATTTCTGCTT
>NC_085866.1:37719312-37721812 GCF_034702125.1 Engraulis encrasicolus | reverse complement strand
CATATAACAACAGGTTATGGCCGCTTAAGTGTCTCTTGAGTGGGAAAGACTAATAGCCTATGGATAACTTAAGCTCTCCACCTTCTTCACCGAACTCTGCATGCTTGCTTGAATAGGCTGCTCATAACTCACCGTTCAATTTGACAGCATTTGCTCCGTTAATTACCCCCTGGACAATGGTAAAAGAAAACTTGGCAAGGAAGCGCCGTAAAGCGTATTCTGGCGGCACAGAGGGCATCCCCAGGATGATGGGGGGTATTAAGAGTGGAGTGCTCTATACTAGCCAGATTTACTTTTATATTCGGTTTACATCAATTACATTTGCCTCTTTTTAATTTAACTCCTCCCTTCTTTCCTCATGTCTTCCTCCCAAAGTCCAGTCTTTCATTCCATCGTTCCTAATTAGTGTACATTAATCAGATCATTCATTCATTCTTTCACTTGCTCTTTCTTTTGTTCCTTTCATCCTTCCTTTCTTCCTTCCATTCTTTCTATCTATCATTCATTCATTCATTCATTCATTCATTCATTCATCCTTTCATGCATCCAATCATCTATCCATCCATCCATCCATCCATCCATCCATTCATTCATTCATTCATTCATTCATTCATTCATTCATTCATTCATTCATGTACTGTGTCTCTCTGTTCTCCTGTGCCGTGTGTTGGTCCCTCCAGGAGCCCGTAGTGTTACAGTTTTTCTCGATTGGTTTGGTTAATTTCTTGAAACTGAGATGACATTCCTATAACCATTGGGTCATTTGGCCAAACATTCTTACACTTCTTCACAACAGTTCAGATAACTAGCAAAATGTCATATACCTCCCAAAACAGCTCATTCTTGCATCAGCACTAACCCTTCTCCCACATAAATAGTCAGTACCATAAAAATGGCATCGATCCTTCTCAATTGCTTTGGCTCATTTGCATTCATTTAGTCCTTCTGTCAAAACTAAACTGGTTGGTTTAGCATAACTACATGGATCCTCATCACTTCCTCATATCACTCCAAAAACACTTTTCCCGTGTGTCAAAACTAAATTCCTTCCCCACATATATCATCAAATGTCCCTTTACCATTGTGTAAGCACTACAAGTCAAAATGGTTAGATGTTTTGTCAACATTCAGCTAACAGATTTCTGTATAACAATGAAAAAGTGAGTGAAACCATTGAAGTTTGACAACACAGACAATTTACCAAGGACATTTATTAGTAACTTGCTTTACTGTAAATTCATATACAGAAAATAATGTCCATATATTACAGGTTTCTCATGGGTTTGGCTCATTTCTCAAAACAGAGATAACATTCTCAAAATAACATGGACAAGTCCCAAAACAACTAGCAATTGTTCAAAACCGAATGTCGTTTGGAAAAATATCAAGAAATTAGCCAAATAACAGAGGAAACTGTAGTATACACGGTTGTAAAATTACTTTCTACAGTAAAGTTACAATATCATCTGGCCTGTTGAACACTGTCGTGAATTGACTGTTTAATGAAATTCTTAAAATATATGTCCTCGACTGTTTTGACAATTGTGTAAACTACTTTGCATATGATGACTTACACAATGAAATCATGCTGACATGTTTTGGAGAGGGCAACCATTACACTGAGAATTGTCTAATTCGTTTAGATAAGCAAGATCAATTTATTTGAAAAATGTGCTAAATGTATGCTCAATGTGTCAACTGTAGGGTACCTGTACATAGCCATCTGCAGAGATGTACTAAACATTTGAGACATGTACAAAGCATTTGATATTGGATGAAAGCAATGAGAAATGCCATTCTGTTTTGGGAAATTGCAAGTTGGTTTGGGCATTTGTCCGTGTTGTTTTTAGAATGTCATCTGAGTTTTGAGAAATTAGCCAAACCAATCGAGAAAAACTGTAACTACACACACACATGGAAGAAAGATGGAGAAAGACACAGAGAGATAATGGCAGAGAGAGAGAGAGAGAAAAATAGAAACAGCAAAAGAGAGAGGAGAAATGAGAGAGAGCAACAGTGGGAGGAAAAGACAGATGTAGAGAGAGAGAGAGACAGAGAGAGAGAGAGAACGAAAGCGAACGAGAGAACGAGAGAAGAGTGAGGGAGTGAGATCCATTACCGAGGCCCAAAGCTGGAAGGTGTCGCTGCATGACGTAACACATAATCAGATTCCACAGCCATTGCCTTCGTCACCCCCAGCGTCACAGCCCAACACAGCACAGCACGGCACAGCACAGCCATGCCAACAAAGCCGGGGCCTCAGCAACATCCACCATCCACCAACCATCCATCGCCTCCTCATATACACCCACTCACGCCTCACGACTGCTCCTTGCCTCTCTTCTCCTCTCCTCTCCTCTCCTCTCCTATCCTATCCTCTCCTATCCTCTCCTATCCTCTCCTCTCCTCTCCTATCCTCTCCTCTCCTCTCCTCTCCTCTCCTCTCCTCTCCACGCCACTCCTCTCCTCTCCGCCTGTCACATCAACACCATAATGCTAT
>NC_085866.1:37709312-37716812 GCF_034702125.1 Engraulis encrasicolus | reverse complement strand
CTGCCCACGTAATGGCGCTCTAAATGTGTCTCGACGCAAAGCAAAGCATCGAGAGGACCTGGGGGTAACCTGACGTGGTCTATGATCGAGTCCCACCTCCCAAGACTGTTTGGTTTTCTTTATATATATATATATATACGTATATATACACTCTGTGTGTGTGTGTGTGTGTGTGTGTGTGTGTGTGTGTGTGTGTGTGTGTGTGTGTGTGTGTGTGTGTGTGTGTGTGTGTGTGTGTGTGTGTGTGTGTGTGTGTGTGTGTGTGTATATATATATATATATTATTGCTTTTCGTGGGCCTTTGAGTCGTCATTAGACAGGACAGTGAAGACAGGAAATGAGTGGGAGAGAGTGATGGGATAGGGTTGGGAAATGACCTCGACCAAACCTGCATGGGTCCCCATGGGCAGCAAGCCTCTGCCTCTGCTACCTTTACTTTTAGCCATGACTCAGGCTCTGTTTGTCAAAACGACTCACGTAGGCTACATGGACAGGTGCAATATAGTGCTTTGCACCACAGCAAAGCCCACGATACCCATATATTACATTACATGACATTACATTACACGTAGCTGATGCTTTCATAGTAAGTGACTTACAGCTTTTTTAAGTACAGGGTATTAGTTACAGTCAGGGCTCTAAATTAACTTCTTTTATCACCAGCCAAAATGACTAGTAGATGTGAATCTTACTAGCCAAACACACACTTACAAATGGGTCAAAGTGGCTTGTAAGTTGGTCTTTTCTACTAGCCAAATTGAAATATCACCAGCATTTGGCCGGTTGGCTGGTGTTAAATTAGAGCCCTGGTTACAGTCCTTGGAGTAGTGTGAGGTTAGGTGATTTGGCCAAGAGTGGGCCAAGGGTGGAGTGGAAGGGTGGGATTTGAACCTGCAACCCTCTGATCTAAAACCCATCTCCTCAACCACCAGGCCAAGACCGTCTGTGGCTACTTATCCCCCCCTCCCCCCAACACTGTCTGTTGCTGCTTACCCATTACCAACTATTCTCTCTGCTACCTTTAATTTTAGCCATGACTCTGTTGAGGCTTTGTTTGTCAAAACGACTCCCACTGGTTGACATGTCTTACAATACCTGCACTACACTCGTGGTTGGTCAGTGAGTCACCTAATGGAGAAGAGTCTACAACCCCCTCATTCCAATGACCATCAACTGCCCTTGATGTTATTTTCAGCTGAAATGGAATGAAGCTGGAAATAGTTTGCTCAATCAGTTCAGATCCTGAAGAACTGGAGAAACCTTTTGGGTGAAAGGTTGAGATAGCCTAAAAAAGCAGAGAGCCCAAATGGAGCTCTAAATGTGTCTTGACTTGGCTTAAGCATCCAGAGGAGCTTTGAGGCCCTGTGGTGTATGATCAGATCAGACCCACACCACAAGAGTCTTCCTCTTTGTTTTTTGTTTGTTTGTTTGTTTTTTATGCATACTTGTATGGGCCTTTTCAGCCTTTATTAGAAAGGACATTGAAGAACAGACAGAAAAACAGTAGGAGAGAGAGATATGGGTTCGAGTTTAGCTTGTCAAAACGACCCCATCTGACTTAAACTTACACCTTAAAATACCTGCAATGCTCCAGTGATTAGTCAGTCAGTCGGGTACTAGAGGTGAGTACAAGCCCAACACAATCAACTGTTCTTGGTGTGATTTTGAGCTGAAATGGAGTGAAGCTGCAGTTGGTGGTCAAGGAATAACAGATCCTGGTTTCTCTTTTATCAGACCATGGGTCTATACAAAGCTGGTTCAGGAGTAAACCAGGTTAAGTTAAGAGGTAAATCATCTAATAGAAGAGCCTGGAGTTTTCATTTTCTTAAAAAACGAGGACTCCTGGTTCTTCTATTAGGTGATTTACCTCTTAACTTAACCAGGTTCACTCCTGAACCAGCTTCTTAGCATACCCCTCATAACTGAAATGAAGAAAGCTTTTGGATGAAAGGTTCAGATATAGCCCAAAAAATATCCAAAATCCAGTTGCTTGAAACCTAATGGAGCTTCTATTCTGTCTTAAATGACATTTTGAGGTAAAATGGAGTGAAGCTACAGCATAATTGGCGTGCTCCAATGGTTCAGAGATCCAGATCCTGGTTTCTCCTTTATCGGGCCAGAACTGAACAGAAAACATTTTGGACAAACGTTTCAATAAGCTCCAAAGACACTCCTTTAAAAACCACAAAATTCAGTTGCCTGCAATGTAATGGAGCTCCAATTGTGTTTTGGCACAGCTTTGGGCTCTTTATTTGCTAAATTTTGCGGTGTTGCACTCAGACTCAGATTTAACACTCACAATGTTGTATACACTCTCTAAATGGGGGTATGGGGTGATGGTGGTGGTGGTGGGGGTGGGGGGGGTGTACACGTGACTCTGCCCCTCATCAAGTCCTCCTTTGTCAGGCAGCTCACCTACTCTTGACTGCTGCTGCTTGCCTCCGCTTTTAGTCATGACTCAGATTTTTTTTTTGTCAAAACGACCCCCACCTCGGCAATAACCACTTTCCCATCTTCAAGTCAGACATGAACAGCAGAAACCTTTTGGGTAACACTTTATTTTAGGGACACATCTATTAGCACTAATACATACAATATTAATGCCTGTGTAAGTAACTTGTAAGGCATGTACTAAGCAAAATAAGACAGTTGTTAAGCATGTATTCACAAATGTCTTGTTCATGCACAATAAGGGATTTATTACCAATATAACCTTAGTAAGGACCTAGTAGACCTAGATTTCTATTTATGTGTAAGCAGTAAGGGCCAGAATACAATGTGTATAAGCTCCTGGTACACTGTGTGAACAAACCCTGAACAGTGTGAAAACAGATGCAGAATAAGGGTCCCTATTCTAAAGTGATGCATTGGTCAGCCCAGATGGCTCAGGGCCTCTGCACTACCAAAGTCCTAGGGCCCCCACACCACCCAGGCCTGCACTACCTAGCCCCTCCGGTCTACAAAGTGTAAGCATATATCAAATAATTAACAACTACCCAGCTGAGTCATCTAGTTTTCTCTTGTTCATATCAATGAGAGGGAGGTAACAAGAGCCTATATATAGCAAGGCTTGAACATACACTTGTCAATGGCGGTGGGTTGGTGAGATGTAATTTTTTTTCATGTACCACTGAGTTTTAATTGTAAAAAAAACCCAAAATAAATGCAGGAGATTAGAATAATAGTTTTTAAGCAAAACTAAACTACTCTTTTGTGATAATTAAGTGAATGTTTGAGAACATTAGCTTCAAGAAGTGCAGTGCATGATGGGTACGCAATCTAGGCCAACAGACAACCTACCCAGCTCTGAGCCTACGTCCTTAGCTCCTCCCCTCACTTGTGAAATTTAGTTGCTTTCCAAACAATTTGCCATGTACGTAACAACAGAAATATTATCATTGCTGCATTGGCCATGCATTGCATTTCTGACTAAGGGCGTACCCATCATGCACTGCACTTCTTGTAGCTAAGTTTCTCAAACATTAACTTATTTATCAGAGAGGAATAGCTTAGTTTCGCTTCCAAACTATTACTCATCGTTATATTCTGCATTTATTGTAGGGTTTTTACAATTAAAACTAATTGGTGTATGAAAAAATGACATCTCACCACCCACCGTCATTGATAACTTTACGTCCAATCCTTGCTATATAATGCTTCCAATTACTCATTAACATAATGAGTAGAATAAGTGAGATCTTCATACCTACTGAGACTGATGTGGAATCTGAAATGTTCTTACACTTTGTTTCCCGGGGGGGGACGTAGAGTGGGGGCCCTAGGTAGTGCGGGGGCCCTAAGCCATCTGGGCTGAGCAATGCATCACTTTAGAATAGGGACCCTTATTCCACATCTGTTTTCACACTGTTCAGGGTTTGTTCACACAGTGTACCAGGAGCTTATACACATTGTATTCTGGCCCTTACTGCTTACACATAAATAGAAATCTAGGTCTACTAGGTCCTTACTGAGGTTATATTGGTAATAAATCCCTTATTGTGCATGAACAAGACATTTGTGAATACATGCTTAACAACTGTCTTATTTTGCTTAGTACATGCCTTACAAGTTACTTACACATGCATTAATATTTTATGTATTAGTGCTAATAGATGTGTCCCTAAAATAAAGTGTTACCACCTTTTGGATATACGATAAATGTTCAAATAAAACTCTGAGATGCTCTGAAAGGGCCCTCAAACAAAAGGTCCAGCTGCATGTGGTGGCTGATTCCTTCTCATCAGACCAGACCTGAAACCTTTTGGATATAAGGTGAAATGCTCAAAAAGCTCTAAAATACTCTAAAATGGTCCCAAAAAAGGACCACATAGAGGTCCAGCTGCAGACAACTTTATCTCATTTGTCTACCATTACCTGGAGGATGAATGAGGATCTTCACAGACCTTAAAGTAGAGTATATAATTTTACTGATTTATTTTCAAAAATGTATGTTGCCCACTTGCAAACATGTTCTTTTAATGAATGTTCACTAAGTAATATATGCTGGTCTGACCAAATCCCAGAAAGGTTGCACAGCCAAATATGTAATTCATAATATGCAATATGGAATAAAATTTCCAAGTCATAATGAATACTTAGAAATCAATGGTTAGGGTAAATATACATGAAACAAGATAACTTTTGTGAATGTGCAGCATAAATGCTAGCAATACAGTACACTAAAAAGCTGTTTATTCTAGCTGTTTACTTTTTTGTGTGTGGGAGTGGTTTATGCATTAGTGGCTTGAAAATCAGAGAATGGCAGAAAGGGGACGTAGCATGACTAAGTATTTCAACTCGGTGCTTATTCTTGAGCCAACAGTGTGCCTGCGTGTGCGTATGCATGTGCGTGTGCGTGTGCGTGTGTGTGTGGTGTGCGTGTGCGTGTGCGTGTGCGTGTGTGTGTGTGTGTGTTGGTCTGGTCTCCGGGACAGAAGAGGTAGTCACATGGCATCTCCTCTGGTCCTAATGAGAAGAATGCTGTGCTGCATGCTCGACAGGACACCTCCTGCTCTAGGGTCCCCATTACGGCACTCTGAGAGGGACAAAACAGTCCGCCTTTCACTGACAGAGCAAGGGATGTCTTTTTTCAATGAATTCCCCAACCTCTCATTCCAAACATGCTCCTCATGTGGCTTCCCAGGTTGCTGACACATGCCTGTGTGTGTGTGTGTGTGTGTGTGTGTGTGTGTGTGTGTGTGTGTGTGTGTGTGTGTGTGTGTGTGTGTGTGTGTGTGTGTGTGTGTGTGTGTGTGTGTGTGTGTGTGTGTGTGTGTGTGTGTGTGTGTGTGTGTGTGTGTGTGTGTGTGTGTGTGTGTGTGTGTGTGTGTGTGTGTGTGTGTGCGTGCGTGCGTGCGTGCGTGCGTGCGTGCGTGTGTGTGTGTGTGTGTGTGTGTGTGTGTGTGTGTTGACACCATACAGTCACAATCATGTCACCCGCCAGTACCATGTCACATACACCCAAGTAGCTATGACACACTCTTCCGCTGGAGTGCAGCAACTGGAGTGCAGCTATGAAAGCTATACGCAAACTTTTCTGAGCACACTACATTGCTCAAAACACTATTACGACTATGTCTACATTTACCTCTAGTAACAACACCAGTGTAATACCTTATGACGTAGCTACAGTAATAGTACAGGCCTAGCTGATATGCCACAGCACATTTGTGTGCTAAATGCAAACGTAATATAATTGACATGTCAATTCTGAAAATATCTGCCTTACCAATTATTGACACAATTGCAATAATGTCAATTATCAGATATGCTACACAATGTGCCAATGCTATGCTATGCTAATTACAGTGAAGTTAATATTGTTGTGAATACTAATCTGTTGTACTCCCTCTTAACCCTAGGCCACTGGCCAGCTTCATTTCATTCATACATTTATGAAAAATAACTGCCACAATAATTAATCACATAATATCAAATAATTGATCTGCTATAACATGCACCATGCTGTTTATGTCAGGCTAGGCTATGCTATGCTAGTTAATTATTGCTAATTACGTTTAGCCAAACTCAAGGCAAAGCTGTCTTACTCCCTCATCACCTTACATCCATCAGTGGACCTTGTAAGCCAGATTCACCAATTTCTCTACCCTGCTGCAGACATTAAACTAATCACAATAATGTCTGTGTTGCATAACACAAACACAAACACACACACAACGCACAGACACACACACACACACACACACACACACACACACACACACACACACACACACACACACACACACACACACACACACACACACACACACACACACACACACACACACACACACACACACACACACACACACACAAACATACACGGGCGCGCACACACACACACACATACACGGGCGCGCACACACACACACACACACACACACACACACACACACACACACAAAGAACTGCACAAAATCACTCACACACACACACACGCACGCACGCTAGCACACACACACACACACACAAACACACACACACACACACAGGCCATTAATTTCATCCCCAAACCAGAGCATTACTCACTCACACAAACAGAGAACTGCGCTGGGCTGTGCTGGGCTGTGTACAGTTTACATTAGCTGCCGGGAGCTAATGCAGATTTATGGCGCTTACTGATTGGCTAATAAAAGGACGATGACATGACCTTAGGGAAAGCGAATGATATGGATGGGGAAAAAAAAGAATGAAAAAATAAACGTCGGCACAAATGGCAGGCAAGAAGCCTTGTTTTTCAATTAAACACACGGACGGGAGGCTAAAGTGGCTGCTGATGTCAGCAGCGAGCCTTGTGGCGGGCATGAGGGATAATTCCCCGATGAATATTTATGCGTGTGATAATGACGATGGCGGCAGCGGGGGCGGGTGGAGGTGGTGGCGGTGGTCCTTAGCAGCATTTTTCAGATAGCTGTGGGTGATGATGGTTGTGGTTTCGGGCTGATTTTTTTGGAGAGTGGTGGTGTTGTGAGGTGGGCGAGTGAGCATGGGGTCGGGCTACTCTAGAGCCAGTAGGGGCAAGGTTGTGCTGCTGGAGTTGAGGGTTTGGCTGAGGGTTCAGTGGTGTGGCTGGTTCAAATCCCTTTTCGCTTTTTATGTGCTTTTTCTATTCCCGGCCCGGGTTGTTTGCCGGCCTTTCCCCATTTCTCTCTCCGAAATCACTTCCTGTCTCTCCTCCACTGTCCTGTCCGATAATAAAACAATAAAGGCTTGAAAAGCCTCCCCCCAAATGCTTTAAAAAGAATGTGGGTGCTCTTCGGTGCCCTCATCCATGGCTGAGGTGGCCTTGAGCAAGACAGCTCAATGCTCATTGCTCCTCAATAACTGTAAGTCACTTGGGATAAAAGTACCTAAGTGTCATGTGATGTAATGTCAAGGGAAGTGTGTGTCTGTGTCTGCATGTTTGTATTTGCATGGCAACTGTGTGTGTGTGTGTGTGTGTGTGTGTGTGTGTGTGTGTGTGTGTGTGTGTGTGTGTGTGTGTGTGTGTGTGTGTGT
>NC_085866.1:37676812-37704312 GCF_034702125.1 Engraulis encrasicolus | reverse complement strand
AAGCAAGCACGGGGATTAGCTTAACTAATCCTCTCCCTCCCTCTCTCTCTCCCTCTCCCTTCCTCTCTCCCCCCCATCTCTCTCCTTCTCCCTCCCTCTCTCCCCCTCTGTCTATCTCTCTACCTTCCTTTCTCCTTCTCTATTATACCATCTTCCTTTCTATATGTCTCTCTCTATCTCTATCACTCCCTCTCTATGCCTCTCTCTATCTCTCTGCCTCTCTCTCGCCATCTCTCTTTACTTCCTTATTTCTTTCCCCCTTCATTTCCCTGCCTCTATCTCTCCATCTGTGTCTTTCCTTCTCTCTCTCTCTCTCTCTCTCTCTCTCTCTCTCTCTCTCTCTCTCTCTCTCTCTCTCTCTCTCTCTCTCTCTCTCTCTCTCTCTCTCTCATTCTCCCCACAACTCCGCCTCAACCCAAAAATACCCCATTCCAACCCAGAGCACATGCCAGCCCCACTCCACTCCACTCGACTCCACCCCACCCCACACCACACCACCCCACCCCTCCCCACTACACTACCACATTACTACGATTCTCACAATGTGCGGAGCACTTCAAGGGTGATTGGGCGCTGTAATCCAATCAGCCTAATTTAATCCGGAAAGGCTTTATCGGGGAGCTGATGCGGAGAAGGCCGCTCCCAATTGAAAGCCCGTGACCTCCGCGGCGTGAACTCACGAGTGTGGAAAGGGAGTTAGTCGGGGGTGGGCGGTGAGGTGTGTGTGTGTGTGTGTGTGTGTGTGTGTGTGTGTGTGTGTGTGTGTGTGTGTGTGTGTGTGTGTGTGTGTGTGTGTGTGTGTGTGTGTGTGTGTGTGTGTGTGTGTGTGTGTGTGAGAGAGAGAGAGAGTAGGTGTACTTGTGTGTAAATGTATGTTACTGTGTGTTCTTAATGTGTGTGTACAGTATGTATGTGCATGTGAGTTGTCATGTGTATGCAGATGCTTAAACATGCGTATGCATCTGTCTACACTTGTATGAGTGTACAGGTCATGCATATTGTGACATGTGCTAGGTGTATGCAGAGTGATGTGCGAGTGTACGTATGCACATGGTGAATGTTCTCATGTGCATACGGGTGTGTGTGTGTGTGTGTGTGTGTGTGTGTGTGTGTGTGTGTGTGTGTGTGTGTGTGTGTGTGTGTGTGTGTGTGTGTGTGTGTGTGTGTGTGTGTGTGTGTGTGTGTATGTGTGTGTGTGTGTGTGTGTGTGTGTGTGTGTGTGTGTGTGTGTGTTTTTGTGTGTGTGTGCGGGTGTGTGTGCGGGTGTGTGCTCGTGTGTGCTGTGGGAGAGAGATGGTTGGTAGATTGGTTTACAGAGAGACAGAAGAAAAAAAGATTGATTCATTATGAAATCCAATTAAGCAGCCACTTATCCATCATCGCATAACATCAAACAAACCAGAGGCAAAGGAGGAGGGGAGACGAGGTTAGAGGAAGAGGAAGATAGGAGAGGAGAGACATGGAGGAGAAGGATGAGTGAGGGAGTGAGAAAAGAAGCAAAGGAGGAGAGAGGAGTGGAAGGAAGAGGAAGAGAGTCGAAGAGGAGGGGAGGGAATTGGAGGAGGAGAGGGAGGTGGAGGAGCGAGAGAGTGAGAGAAGTGACAAAGGAGGAAAGAGAGTGGGGGGAGATGGGGGGGTGATAGGTTGGTGATAGGGTGATAGAGGAAAGATGGTAAAGGGGTGATGGACGTGGGTACTGTAGAGGAGAAGAAAGTAGAGGAGGAAGACTGTAGGGGAGATGGTGAGGGCAGAGAAGAAGATGAGTGGAGGAGAGGGGGAAAGGGAGGAGGAGAGGTGGAGACACACAGACAGGAACAGGAGGAGGACTATGATTGAGAGAGTGAGAGGACAGGGTGAGGGGAGGGACAGGCAGGGGAGGAATGGAGGAGAAAAGAGGGAGAGGAGAGGATAGAAGAAGAGTGGGAGGAGAGGAGAGGAGAGGAGAGAAGAGAAGGGGAGAAAAGAGGAGAGAGGAGAAGAGGGGAGAAGGAGAATGGTGTGAGGGGTGTGAGGGGAGAGTGGTGGAGAATTGGAGAAGGAAGAGAAGAGGAGGAGGAGGAGGAAGAGGAGAACAGTCGATGGATGAAGAGAGGGGGAAAAAGGAGAGGGAGAGGAGGATGGGTAGGTAGGAGAGGGGAAGAAATTTGGAAGTGGAGGAGGGGGGGTAGGAGGTGGAGGAAGAAAGTATGAGAATAAAGAGGCAGCAGGATTAATTAGCAATAGAGTCCTTTACTTTAAATTACTCTATTACTCAAACTCCCTCTCATCCCTTACACTGCTCCACACACACACACACACACACACACACACACACACACACACACACACACACACACACACACACACACACACACACACACACACACACACACACACACACACACACACACACACACACACACACACACACACACACACACACACACACACACACACACACACGAGAGATAAATAGTAGTCAGAGTCAGACTCACATACCCACCCAGCAAGGAAGAAACTGATAAATATACAATCTCTCTCATCCTTTATTTCTTTTGCTCTCTCTTACCACACACACACAAGGAGAGAGAGAGAGAGAGAGAGAGAGAGAGAGAGAGAGAGAGAGAGAGAGAGAGAGAGAGAGAGAGAGAGAGAGAGAGAGAGAGAGAGAGAGAGAGAGAGAGAGAGAGAGAGAGAGAGAGGAGGTATCTGTAGCAGCAACAGGCAGACTGAATCAGAAGATAGTGGGCTGGGGTTGGTCTTTGTATTCCTTTATCAGATGCCCATCCATCAGGCCAGTGTCCTGGGCCGACTCCCTCTCTCCTGACTATACTCCCTTTCTCCCCTCTCTATCCTCTGTCCTCTCACCCTCTCTGACTATCCATCTCCCTCTCTGACTATCCTTCTCCCTCTCTCTCCCTCTCTCTCCCTCTCCCTATCGCTCTCCTCTCTCTCCCTCTCCATCTCCATCTCCCCTCTCTCTCTCTTTCCACCTACCCTCTCCCCTCGCGTCCTCTCCCTCTCCCCTCTCTATCCCTCTAGCCTCTCCCCTCTCTCCATCTCTCCCCTCTACTCTCTCTCCTTCTCCCTCTCCTCTCTCAGCACTTTTTGGTGCCACTGAAAGCACTGGGCCTCCATCACAAACACCAAGCAAACACACCGGTACACACATCCATACATACAAATGAACACAAACACACACAAAGACAGACTTATATAGACTCAAACACATGCAAACCCACACACACGCACGCACGCACGCACGCACGCACGCACGCACACGCACACGCACACGCTCACGCGCACGCGCACACGCACACGCACACGCACACGCACACGCACACGCACACGCACACACTCACACTCACACTCACACACACACACACACACACACACACACACACACACACACACACACACACACACACACACACTGAAAGCACTTGGCCTCCATCACTGCCCAAAACAGCTCACCCAGCTTGCCTGCCTGCCTCCAAAAACGCTTGGCTTAGCATCTCTGACAAAACAGCACACATTTTGCAACAACAGGCAACTACAGAAACACACACACACACACACACACACACACACACACACACACACACACACACACACACACACACACACACACCGCACACACACACACACACACACACACACACACACACACGCACGGACACACACACACACACACACACACACACACACACACACACACACACACACACACACACACACACACACACACACACACACACACACACACACACACCGCACACACACACCGCACACACACACACACACACACACACACACACACACACACACACACACACACACACACACACACACACACACACACACACACAGTATGAAATAAACATACACAGCCACGCTCTCACTATAAGAGGATGAACGCTTCCCAAAACACACACTCACACCGCACAAATAAGATAAACATACTTTTTTTTTGGTCAGATAGAAATGTTTGCTGAAGAAGAGGCATGGACACACACACACACACACACACACACACACACACACACACACACACACACACACACACACACACACACACACACACACACACACACACACACACACACACACACACACACACACACACACACACACACACACATACACACAGAGACCCACACACAAAAGCTGGCGAGTAATGGGAAACCACACCAGTGGACAGGACAGCGGCAACAAAGCAGACTGGCAGGTCGGTCTGCGTATCTGAGTAAGGACCTCCGCACACCGGCTCCGACAGCACGGTGGAGCACTTTCCCTTCCGACACAGTTCTGACCCCCAAACCCAAATTCACACAAACATAGCATGGGTAGTCAATGGGCTGCTCCGACAAAATAGAACTCTAACCCACTAATCGCTTGCCGATATCCGTGTGAACGTCCGCGGACATCGGCCCCGGTGTGCGGGGTTGTATTGACAACAATGGAATCGAATTTTGGCGGAGCAGTGCTCTGCACTTTGTCGGAGTCGATGTGCAGAGACCCTAAACCTCCTGATCACACTCCCCTGCTGGGAGGACGATGTGGAGAAGAAGTCACATGTGTTTAGCAGATCTCTCTCTGTGGTTACAACAGTCACTTACTTAGACACACGCACACACACACACACACGCACACACACACACATACACACACACACGCACACACACACACTCGCAGGCATGCATATTCAAACAAACATGCATGTGAACGCACGCACACACACACACACACACGCACGCACACACACACACACACTTGCAGGCATGCATATTTACACAAACATGCGTGTGTACACACACTCAAAACAACCAAAAGACATTCTGACAACAAACTTCACACACCAAGACACCACACAGACGCTAAACAAACAGCAAACAGGCATATGTGTGCCAGGCCTGTGTGTGTGTGTGTGTGTGTGTGTGTGTGTGTGTGTGTGTGTGTGTGTGTGTGTGTGTGTGTGTGTGTGTGTGTGTGTGTGTGTGTGTGTGTGTGTGTGTGTGTGTGTGTGTGTGTGTGTGTGTGTGTGTGTGTGTGTGTGTGTGTGTGTGTGTGTGTGTGTGTGTGTGTGTGTGTGCATGCGTGCCTGCATGCGTGCGTGCATGCATGCGTGTGTGTGTGTGTGTGTGTGTGTGTGTGTGTGTGTGTGTGTGTGTGTGTGTGTGTGTGTGTGTGTGTGTGTGTGTGTGTGTGCGTGCATGTGTGTGTATGCATTTGAGAGAGAAAGAGAGAGTCAAACAGATACAGTACACAAAGGCAGAGGGAGAGACCCAGGGGAATTAAACTTGTGTGGATACAACCCAAAATACAAAACAGAGTTGGAGTGAGACAGCAGAATACAGAGAGGCTGAATGTACGTAAAGGCGAGAGGGAAAAGGGGAGAGAAAAACAGAGCAGAAGAGAGAGGCCACTGGGAAAACATAGGGTGGAAGAAAGAAAAGATGTGAAACACCAGAAGGACAGAGAGAGAGAGAGAGAGAGAGAGAGAGAGAGAGAGAGAGAGAGAGAGAGAGAGAGAGAGAGAGAGAGAGAGAGAGAGAGAGAGAGAGAGAGAGAGAGAGAGAAATTGAGTGACAGAGAGAGACAGGAGAAGGAGTGACAGAAAAGGAGAAAGAGAGATGAATGGAATTTGAATTTTTAAATACAATCCTTTATTTACAAAGGCACATATTACATTATTCTGATAAAACCATACTCCACCCAAAAGCAGTTGGGCTTAAAAAATGAATACAAAAATAATTTTAAACATTGTGAAAATGTCAGGTTTCCATCAGTCACAGTGCACAAAGCTCTATTATCACCCAGTGAGCAAACGGAACGTCTTCTGATTGGCTGAGCAGGTGTCCTTTATTCCCCGGTAGCAGGACACCTATGATGTCATGCGGGCGTGCGGGCGTCCAAGTTGCTTCTTTTCTAACTTTCTGGCGAAGTGCCGTTGCTAGTTCTATCGCATCTGGTTGTCTAGTCAAGACCGCGTCGTTAGTTCTATCGCATCTGGTTGTCTAGTGAAGACCCCGTTACTAATTCTATTGCCTCTCGTTGTCAAGTCAAAAATCCAGTCGTCAATTCTATCGCATTTGGTTGTCAAGTAACCCCAACATTCTGTGCGCGTCCTTAGACTATGCCTCCGATGGAGGCGCGTCTCACTAGATTAGGAAGTGGTGCCCATAGCAACGTACAAAGCGCAGTGGTGAATCTACTTTCTCACAAAGCCTTAGATCAACTTATTAATAAATTAATACATTAATACTTAAATGCTGGTAACCGGGTGATAAGCGGAATAGCGGCCTTCGAGGTGTCCCGATATCAAGGGAAAATGGACTTGGCGAAGCGAACAGCCCTTCGGCTGCGCCGTCGGGCTGTTTAGAACGCTCCGCCTCGTCCATTATTTCCCTTGATATCGGGACACCTCGTCGTCCGCTATTCCATACTTATGACACCACACATACAGTATTCAAAAGTGTCAACATTCTTAATAGACTTATAATAATTAAACTGAATTTGTATTACTTCAACCAGTCTCACAAAGGTGGTCAACGGATCATCATCACAGTCTTGCTGAATTTAGTTTTTCCTTGTGATATATTTAATACTGGAAATAGACATTTTATCACTGCCCAAGATGTAACTGATCAGTTGTGCTTTGGAATTGGAGATGGATAGAGAGAGAGATAAATAAGAGACAGAGGAGAGGGAGAAATAGAGATGCAGAGAGACAGCGAGAAAAGTACAAAAGAAAGAGAAAGTGAGTGATTGAGAGAGAGTCAGAGAGAGGGAATGTGCAGTAGTTTTTGTAGGGGTAGGCCAAAACATTAAGATAGTCAGATGACCTCTTACATAATGCTGCTGTGAATGGGGTACTGTACGTTGCTCCCAATGAAGTGCAATGAGTGTGAAATGAACTAAACACACACGCACGCACACACACAAATGCATGCACGCACGCACGCACGCATTCAAATGCACGTACACACCAGAATCCAGAGCATTGACTAACAAAGCAAGCACACGCACACATGCATGCAAGCACCCACCCACACACATGCACGCACACACTACTCTCTCTCTTTCTATGTCTGTCTCTCTTTCTGTCTGTCTGTCTGTCTGTCTCTCTCTCTCTCTCTCCCACCCACCCTCCTTTCTCTTTCTTAGGCACACACACACAGCACATGTGATTTGGCACAAAAGGCACACATCCACATCCACACATCCCCTCCGCGTGCGATTAGACGCCCCCGGCCCTACAGTTTGGGGCTCTTTTGTGTGCGCTGTGTTTCCTCTTGACATGCTAATTGCTAACGGCCCCTACTCCAGATCGCTCTTTCACCTCTCTTGGGGCCTCTCGAATACTATAATTACACCACTGACAAATTTACTGTTCTTACTTATCACGTCCCACTGCCTCAAACTGCGCTGGGTGCCCCCACGCTTGCACACACGCACACATACGTATAGAGACAGGCATGCAGGCACACACACATGTACACCACACACAAACGTACAAGCACAAGCATACACACAGACATACACAGCCACACAGACACACACACAGAGACACACACAGACACACAGACACACAGACACACGCACACACACACACACACACACACACACACACACACACACACACACACACACACACACACACACACACACACACACACACAAACATACAAATATGCAAACAGACACCTACTTACACATTGTGCATGTTGTGAGTGTGTGTTTTTGAAGGGAACGAGAAGGAATTTGATGTCTTCGGTAAGAGGGTAAGAGGATGGAGAACAGCACTAAAAGCAGACACGCTCAACACTAACAGGTTGTCATTGCTGGAGGTGTGCACACTGCAACCGTAGGAGAGATCCATAAGAGCAGCCCTTAGGAGTCTGGAATATAGCAGGATGAATCGGTAAGGACTATATATAAGAACACGTAACTGGTCTCTCAGAGACTAGAACACTAATCGAAATTGTCTGGCAGTGGCCATTCCTCAGTCAGGGGACCATGGCAAACAATTTGCAACAGGTTCCAAGCGATAACCTCACCAGCTGATCCAGCCCGTTTTTGGGTGCCAGTTTTACCCAGCCCTTCCTTGCCACCCCCACCAGAGGGAACCCGGCAGACGTGCTGGGGACCATGCCAGACATCATTAGTATACCATAAAAATTGGTAACCTTCCCAACTAGGCTGCCCCCCACCCTGGGCTCCTGGTCTATAGGAAGGATATAAGACTGGAAAGCCTATCAGACCAGCCCTTAGGAATCTGGATTACGACATGAGAAATCGTCAAGGACTAAATAAGCACACGTCACTACTCTCACAGCTCATTTGTTATAGCGCACGACCGGCCGCTTCTTTTTATAACGGCTTGACACAAAAAGATATCACACCTCCACAAATCAAACACCACATGAATACAGCACATGGACAAACGGAGTGCAGGCTCAGACGCACGTACGCATGCAATCACTCATGGGATGTACGCACGGGCAAGCACACGCACACACGCGCTTGAACACACACACACACACACACACACACACACACACACACACACACACACACACACACACACACACACACACACACACACACACACACACACACACACACACACACACACACACACACACACACACACACAGAGGTTTCAGTGATGTGCTCATGAGTTCAAGATCAGTCCCCGGCTGGCTAGTGATTCAGAGGCTGACGTTAAAGTGTGTTAGGGAACGCTTCCAAGACATGCGCGCGCTCACACACACACAAATGCACACACACACACACACACAAACACACACACACACACACACACACACACACACACACACACACACACACACACACACACACACACACACACACACACACACACACACACACACACACACACTTGTTCGCACGCTTGCGGGCGGAATCTTTAATACCATACATTATTATTCCGGCACAGCCATACAAGAGCCTGGGCTTGTTGCTATGCCTCCATATCTATCCTCCTCTCTCCTCCTTTTTTTCCCTTTCTCTCTTTTTTGGTCTTTCACTCTCTCCCTCTCTTTTTCAATATCTCTCTTGTCCTCCATCTCTCACATATGCATATCTATCCTCCTCTTTCCTCCTTTTTCTCTCATGCATTTTTGTTTTCTCTCTCTCTCTCTCTCTCTCTCTCTCTCTCTCTCTCTCTCTCTCTCTCTCTCTCTCTCTCCCTCTCTCACTCCATCTTTTGCTCTGTCTAACTCTTTTGTTCTCCCCTTTACATTTTACCTCTCTTTATACCTATCTATTTATACATGTCTCTTTGTGGCTCTGTTTTCTCTGCATTTCACTCTATCTCTGTTTCTCTGTCTTTTTTTGTCTTTCTCTGCCTCTCCCCTCTCACTCTTTGCTTTGGCTGCCTTTCTCTTTGTATCATCCTTTTGCCTTTCACTCCATGTGTGTCCATTTCTGTGGTGGTTTTGTCTCCCCCTCACTTCTCTCTCTCTCTCTCTCTCTCTCTCTCTCTCTCTCTCTCTCTCTCTCTCTCTCTCTCTCTCTCTCTCTCTCTCTCTCTCTCTCTCTCTCTCTCTCTCCATCTCTCAATGTATCTGTCTCTTTGTCTCTTCCTCTCTTCTCCCCCTCTCTCTACCTCCTCTTTCTTTGCTCTCTCTCTCTCTCTCTCTCTCTCTCTCTCTCTCTCTCTCTCTGTGCCACCCACTCAGAGTTAAGAGCAGCTCTCTCATGATGCTGCAGTGATGCGTCACCACCTCTTACTGGGAGCAGCACAGGACATGGGTCACACACACACACACACACACACACACACACACACACACACACACACACACACACACACACACACACACACACACACACACACACACACACACACACACACACACACACACACACACACACACACACACACACACCGCCCACCACAGCAAGCCTCATTGATACACAAACTCATAAAAAAATACGTACACACACAGCCCCCGTCATATGGATACAAACATCAGCACACAGGCACACATCCCCTCACCTACAGTAAACACAAAGACACTGACGTGAGTTATTACACTCCTTTTTTGTCATTTCTCAGTCAGTTTGGACACACACGCACGCACACACACACACACGACCAAAATACTGATACTACCTATAATGGAGCAGTAAGGACACTCCTGTCTCTTGTCTTTTTATGAAAGCAAAGCACAGCACCGCACCTGCTAGATAACATGATGCTTTCTTGGAGAGAGGGGAGCATAGCTGTATGGCCACCGCCATTTGGCAGAGGCAATTCTTTGTGACTGGTGGATGGTGCTAAAAAGAGAGAAGGGGAAGGGGAAACGCCGGTGCTTTAAAGCAGCCTGAGCGATGGGTAGCTGGCTTAAATGGGACAGGTGCCTGACTCCCAGCCAAAAGCCCTAGCATCCAGCCGGATCAGCATCAGCACTAGGGCTGTAACGATACACTCAACTCACGATTGGGTTCGTATCACAATTTTTGACCTACGGTTCGATACACCCCACTATTTCTCAAATGTATCTTATTTGAAGCTTGGAAGCACTATCACACATCATATCATACGGTTGTTTTTTTTGGAATGAAAGATAACAAAACTTTGAAAGGGTGAATCATGATACTTCCTCCATACATCACGATACAGTATTGTGACTCTGAGTATCACGATTTCTCGGTTCAATCCAATATCGTTACAGCCCTAATCAGCACCAACCCTGACACCAAGCCCCTGAAAGATGCTTGACTTCCATCTTATATAAACCCAGCAACCAGCACCGGCATCAGCCCGACCATGCGACAGCCTCCCTAATGCAGGCCTCCTAAACCAGTGGTTTCCAAAGGGAACCAGGGACCCCTGGGCGGCTGTGAAGGAATGCTTGGGGGCTTCGTGGAAGGTTGGCAGAAAAAGTTTAGCGCATCAAAATAAATGATTGATTGATAAATGTGCACTCCTGACACCAAGCACCCTCACTCCATGATCTCCCCTGCTTCCAGTAGAATCCCCACCCCACTGAGTGTCCAACTTCCCGACAGCCCAACACCAAACCCCGAAAAATGTGGCCGTGCATAATTTGTTGTCACTAATACTTCAGGTTGGGGATATCTCTCCTACGCATTCACATGAGAGTGAAATCTTATCTAAAACAGTCTCATAAGACCATCCTAAGGCTACTAAGAAAAAGAGAGGTGAATATTCTGTTTGGAAAGCTATCCGCCTGTTTCACACCCTAACCTCGGACACAGTGCTGCCCGCAGTTATGCAGATTCTATGTCCGGCCCCTTTACTGGAAGGAATTGGAAAAACTGGCCCTCAGTGACTTTTAATTGAATACCCCTGCCCTAAAAGATACCTGACTTCCCAGCCTCCCTAAATTCCCCTAACTTCCACAACCCCTAACCTTTGAGCATCGTGGTAAGGGCCCACACCAAACTCCCTAGACCCCCCCCCTAAGCATCCCAGCAGCTTCACACCACCTGTGGAAATAAATAGCCTCATAAATCCACATCCACTCGGCATACTCTAAGCTCCCGTGCGCCAGTGAGAACATGTGTGCTACATTTATCCAATTCCCTCTTTCTTTCTGTCTTTGTCTTCCTTTCTCTCTCAAACTCTTCTTCTTCTTCTTCTTCTTCTTCTTGTTCTTCTTCTTGTTCTTCTTCTTCTTCCTCCTCTCTCTCTCTCTCTCTCTCTCTCTCTCTCTCTCTCTCTCTCTCTCTCTCTGGAACTGCTGGGAAGACTAGGGCTCTGTCCCAGACATGGTTTGGCTCAGATGGTCAGGCTTAGTGTTGATGCTGACATATGCGCGCACACACACACACACACACACACACACACACACACACACACACACACACACACACACACACACACACACACACACACACACACACACACACACACACACACACACTATACACATGCTCACAAATATGTATTCTGGGAAGTGTAGAAGTGTATGCTATACGCTAATTTTAACTAGGCCTATATGTTAAATATGTGGGTGGGAGACGTGACGCCTTGTTTTTTCGTAACATTGGTTAAAAACCTACAAAACTGTTATTTCTCCTTTAAAAAACAAATGTCAAAGAAAGAAGATGTGGTACATTATGTTTCATATTACTGTAGTCTTAGATGAGAAGAAACATTTTTGTTAAGATTTATGTAAAGGTTTATATGTCAAATATCCTGCGGTGTGACTGTAACATTAATGAAACCTGGAATATAATATATACTGTATATAAATTAACCAACAACATTTTGAATAATGTATGAATCATTTGGCATGATTGCATAAATATTAACTTTATATTAAGATATGTGAATGTGGAAAAAAAACTCAAGACAGTAATATTAACTACAAGTTCAATTTCGTAACACAAATTGCGTCCTGTGGGGTGACATGTATGTCAATGTTTGTGAATGGGCAGCTGCAAGGCCAACTACAAGGGTCTTAAAGACTGGCTCCTAACCAGTTAGTACCTCAGTTATTGGAGAGTGCTGTGGAAGTTTAAGGTGACTATTAACCTCTTAATATGTCTTCATATTGCAATGTTTCTGTCACGCAATGCTTAGGTTCATTTTATGGTGTCCTGTGGTGTGACTGCTCTTATAGAAGTAAAAAACATTTTTGTTTTTTTTCATAAATGAAAACACATATTAAGATTAAACACAATATCATTATCAAGTTAGCATGAGCTCAGATGTCAGTCATGTATATAAAAGGATTAAAATGGCCATAATGCAGTGAATTTCCTGTGGTGTGACTTCATTTTCCTGTGGTGTGACATGCCTATGCAATGTGTTGATGCAGGACACATTTTCCCAAAAATGGCAAAAAATAAGGCGAAATTCCACGGACCACTAAGTGCTTTATTTTTTTCTATTTTTTCCCCAATTTTTTCCATCATTTTTTCAGGAATTGGAAAAACTTTTTTTTTTAATTGTGTTATGCCCTTAAACGTCAACCACCCATATGCTAAATCTGCATGCAGGTTATCCTCATATCCTTTCCATATCTTTCAAACACAAACATGCCCGCAGGCATGCACATATGCACATAATATAAACACATGGATACACAGATAAACAGGCAGGAGGACAGGCAAGCTACGAATTTGTCATGACATTGAGCGATGGCGTGAGAGGGTGGGCGTGACGTGTATTGGCTGCTGGCCTTTGAGGTTTTTGCCTTTGACCATGCAAGGGAGCCCGTTGCATAGGAGCCCTGCTGGGGTAGCCTATCCTCTCCTCCTCTCCCCCGGATCAATAGCCTTCATCTCCGATTATGGCACTGTACCTCTCCTCTTTGCTCTCCAGGCTCCAGACATGCTGAGCTGCATCCACAAAATGTCAGCCAGCTACTACACACGACCAACAGTCACTCAACATTTCACACACAATGGCCCTGCCGTGGCCTAACACTATATGGCACTGGGTTACTATGCCGCCCGGCAACCCAGGTTCGATTCCGCCCGGGTCATTTGCAGATCCTTCTCTCCAGCTCTCTCTCCCCACTCATTTCCTGTCTCTCCTCCACTGTCCTGTCTAAATAAATAAATAAATGAATGAAAAAAGGCAAAAAAAAAGCCTAAAAAAAACAAACCAAAAAAACACACACAATGCAACATTCAAACAGCAGCCGCATCACAGTCACTTTACACAGCCGACATCCACACAGTATTCACAAAATCATAATGGTTTATACTTCGATATACAACAGCAATAAACCACAGCTACTCTTCACCCAACATTCACCCAACATTCACTTATCAGCTCGACATCCAAACATCAACCACCCCACCCCAGCCACTCCAGACAACCAACATCCACACACAACATCCACCTTATAACATCTGCAGAACATTCACGTATAGCAACCACACAACAGCCACCACATCATTCACACGGTTGGCATCCACAGAACACCACACCACAACACACCCCACCCCTCACCAACCTTACAGCAGCCATTCAACATCCACACAAAACAACTCAACACAACACATCCAGAGAACGTCCACACGACAGCCACACAACACGACAGCCCCAGCCCCAGCCCCAGCCCCTTCAGCAGTCCTGTCTGACAAGCCAAAGAAAAGCCTTTGGAAGTGTGACTCTGACTCATTTTGAAGCGAAGACTTGGCTCATTGTCAGAGCCTTTTTCTATTGTGTGTGTATGTGTGTGTGTGTGTGTGTGTGTGTGTGTGTGTGTGTGTGTGTGTGTGTGTGTGTGTGTGTGTGTGTGTGTGTGTGTGTGTGTGTGTGTGTGTGTGTGTGTGTGTGTGTGTGTGTGTGTGTGTGTGACTGTGTCTGTGTGTGTGTGTGTGTATGTGTGTGTGTGTGTGTGTGTGTGTGTGTGTGTGTGTGTGTGTGTGTGTGTGTGTGTGTGTGTGTGTGTGTGTGTGTTTGTGTGTGTGTGTGTGTGTGTGTGTGTGTGTGCGTGCGGGCCTGTGTGTATGTCACTCACTGGTGCTGTTTTTTTGTTTTGTCTAAAATTCCCCATGTTTGGTGGCATTGTGTCCCCAAAGCCAGAAAGGGAAAGGGACCAAACTGACTGAGAGATGACAAAAGGGAGCGTAATAACTCACGTCAGTGTCTCTCACCAGCACACAATGGGGGCTGCCATGACAGACTGACACCCGTCCATTTGCCAAACGTAAAGCAGACAATGTGCGGGAGTATGTGGAGGGAGGCACACTGAAAGACTGGCACAGGCACGGGCACTGGCACGGGCACTGGCACGGGCACTGGCACGGGCACTGGCACGGGCGCTGGGCTGAAGAGGGTGTAATGCTATGGTGCCCATACTGTACCACTCTGGACACAAGAAGTCTGTTTAGAGGTAAGGGCCATTACTAAAGATGCAGGGCAACAGAGAGATCAGATGGATAGATAAATGCTGTGTACATACTATTTAGATATATTCTACTAGATAGATAGATAGATAGATAGATAGATAGATAGATAGATAGATAGATAGATAGATAGATAGATAGATAGATAGATAGATAGATAGATAGATAGATAGATAGATAGATAGATAGATAGATAGATAGATACACAGATACATAGATAGAGAAATAAACTTTGAACTTCACAACTATCACAAATCAAAATACGAACTTCATTTTTTAGGTGTGTCCACTGGTGTAAACCCAAGAGTCTACATGGATCCCAAACGGCACCATTTTCCCCATCATGTAACAGTCTGATTTCCCTGGGGGAGGTTATCCGCCACTGCCTGCTCCCCCAGAAGATCTGTTCCTCATTAACACCCCCCCACACACACACACCTCACCCCATCATCCACTCCTCCTCTTTTGCTTCGCTGGAACCCCATCGAACCCTCCACATGCAAGTGATTGTGGGTAATGAACACAGCGCGTTAGAGATGCCATTAAAAAGTGAGAAGCCGACTGAAAGAAGTGAGTAGTCGAAGTGCTGTGGCCTGGCCATGGCAGGCAGAGAGAGTGGTGCTGGCGGCGCAGTGGAGCAGAGCAGATATGGCCTTGTCAAAATCGATGTGCACTACTAGCAATTAGCGACACATAAACACTTATGGATGAAGTGTCAGCTTTATGGAAAGTGTTATCAGCCGTGTGTGTGGAGAGGAATGCGGTCCCCCCTTCCGCTAATTGCTGCTAGCTCAGCTAGTGCCACTTCCTCAGCTCAGCTGTACACAAAATTGATGTGCGGCTATGACAGGTTTCTAAAATGGAGCTATACGAAAAAGGGCACTTAACCAAATTGCGTAGAAATGTAAACAAACTGAAAGTACTAACTAGCATGCTAATGCATAGGAGGGCTAATTTGTTTTGAAACGCAACGTAGCACACTCTCAAAGTCTTGAGGGGGGTCTCGCAGGATCGCCATAATACGAGGCCACTCTCGACCACTTATAGCATGGAGGACAATCAGCAGAGCGGAGCTGAAAAACAACTCTATTTTACTGCCGTGAAAAAAACGGAGCAGAAGGACTTAATTAGGGGCCAAGAGTCACTTTCCTTTTAAACCTTTTTTAGCGCAGTCCAGACCACATTCAATTGAGCTAACTGTGAGCCCCAAATTAAAATCTCAATTAATTGACAAAACGAAGACAGTAAACAAGTCTCCAGTAGGTAAGAAAAGACTTCATTCCCTTCCTTTCTTCATTTCTTTCCTCCCAAGGAATTCTAATAATCCTTATCGAGTTAGTGCTGCAGGTTGTGATCGAAGCAGACAATCTCGCCACAGCGGGCAACCGTCCGGCAGGAATGTGAGAAGCTTTTCCACCCCGTCGGACCAGGGAGAGTGCTCAGCGTGTCTATGTCATGGCAGTGTGTGGAGTGTGTGCTACATGATCCAGACGACCACAGACCGGGGACGAGATCACGCATGCCATTCGTATTCCCACTGTGCAGAAGGAGCTGGGGAGTGGGGAGGGATCTGGGCAGTGGTGTACGGGGTGGGGAAAAGGGGATGAGAGAGGAAGGAAGAGAGAAAGGGTGTTGCTGCTGTCTGATTTCCCACCATTCACAGAGGGAGATAGGAGGGTGTAGGGTGGAGGTTGAGGTGAGAGTGGTGGAATATGTGGGTGGGAGAGAGAGAGAGAGAGAGAGAGAGAGAGAGAGAGAGAGAGAGAGAGAGAGAGAGAGAGAGAGAGAGGCTGTGTGGTCGGTCGGTGGATTGGTCTGTGGTTATGGCTAACTCCGCTGTCGGAAAAAATCATTACCGCCACCGAGCAAGCTCAATTACCATCAATCTGAAGAAACCTGCCCTCTCTAACTCAGCACGACATGCGCCTCCCAAGGTCAGCTGGGCTGGCCTGAGAGAGGAGAGCCTGCGGTGGGAATATGTTGAAGGAAAAGACGGAAAACAGTGACTAAGCCTGGCTAGCTTGGAAAAACGTTATCCTGCTGGGGAGGGAAAAAGCAAAAAAACAATTCTTCCAACACAGGTAACCTACGTATTTCAGTAACCAGTAGACCTGTGCACTTGGCTTACGATCAGTTGACTCTGGAAAGTAACAACACAGCCTATCTATCCCATTATGTACAATGGAGTAAATGATCAAACAGCTATGTAATATCATGTGCTAGTGCTTACACCATGAATTTACATTTACTTTTTATTTTTGACACGTCTGCGAAAAACAATGGTCCGACCAAAGCTGACTGCCTGGCTTTGAGAGTTGTACCTGCTGTGGAGATAAATGAGAAGAGTCACCAGGCTATGGATCAGCAGGAGAGATCCAGAGGGTAGTTTGAAGTCCTAGGAAGCTTAGCGCTAACAACCATTGTTCAGGGAGGGGAAAATGTTAGCATTCGAGATCAGACGAAGCTAAAAAAAACAACAGCTGTTTTCTTTTTTGTTTATTTTTATATATTTATTGAGCTGCTTTTATATTCACTGCTCCCCTGCAGGTTGCCTAGCTCTCCTCTTCCTTCCTTCCTCTCTCCCTCCCTTCTTTCTCTCCCCCCTCTCTCTCTCTACCTCTCTCTCTCTCTTTCCATGACTGACATTTCAGATGGACGTCCCTCGGAGGAACACGGGTGCCCACCATCCGTCTGGCAGGCATTACTAATCTAACACAGATCACCCCCGGCTGTCCCGGCCATACCCCCCCCCCCCCCACCACACACACACACACACACACACACACACATACACACACAGACACAGACACAGACACAGACACAGACACAGACACAGACACACACATACACACACATACACATACACACACACACACACACACACACACACACACACACACACACACACACACACACACACACACACACCCATTCCATTCTATCCCATCCCATTATGTTTGTCACCACTGAAACATGTCACCAACACAAACACAGATACACACACACACACACACACACACACACACACATGCACACAACACACACAGACAGCACATTCCAGAGACACAACAACTTGAAAAAGCCAAAAGCCCCAAATGGTTTGCACACCAGGAGCCGCTTTCCAAGCTAGCGGCGCCGCCTCGTAATCAAAGCGTCAAAGCCCAATTTAATGGGGTGAATATTTAAGGCAAGCTGCCGCCATCAGAGTTGCTGGCAAAGACATCTGAATATCAAACACGGAGGGGACTGACTGGGGCAGACAGAGTAGTTGGATGCGCAACAGGACAGAGAGAGACATAGATGGTCAGAGGGGAGAGAGAGAGAGAGAGAGACTGGGTAGAGAGATGGGACACAGATGGACAGATAGACAAGAGAGAAGAAACAGCACAGTGGACAAGCTGACAGACAGGCAGGCAGACAGGCAAGCTGACAGACAGGCAGGCAGACAGGCAAGCTGACAGACAGAGAGGCAGACAGGCAAGCTGACAGACAGGCAGGCAGACAGACAGACAGATGGGTAGACATTGAAAAGAGAACTGTTTCATTTCCAACAGGGAAGCACCATGCACAACCTCAGGGACAGATTTGCCGTTTTGAGTCCTTCGAGTCCCCAGCATGCCATTTAATGACCTTCTGAAGAACACATGGCAATAAAACTCTTCATTATCAACGTGACTGCTTTCCTCATCCTCCTCCTCCTTTCATCACCTCATTTCGTCACCTCAGAGTCGCTGGTGGTTATGTAATTCACATTCATGTGATTTATTGCTACTTTTTGGTTGGGTAAACTAGGCTTTCGGTGTAAGGACCTTCAGGCTGTCAGTGACAGAGCCTTCTATTTTCTGGACCGATATATATATATATATATATATATACAGTATATATATATATAATGGGTATATAATATGAGTAACATGACTACTGACTTGACTAGTTGAGCAAAGCTATGATAGGGCACAATACAAATTACGGCTATCCTCTCTCAACTGGTCTATTTCTGTTTCTCCCTCCCTATCTCTCTCTTATTCTCTCTCTCTTTCTCTCTCTCTCTCTCGCTCTCTCTCTCTCTCTCTCTCTCTCTCTCTCTCTCTCTCGGTACTGGTCCTTATCATAGCTGTCCTCCTTCGTCCATTTGCAGATGGTGTTCCTTTCTCTCTCGGTTCAATTCAAATCAAATCAGCTCAATTCAATTCAATTTAATTCGACAAATAGTTATTTGCATTGCTAAACTATGCCAAACAAATAATACATGAATCCTCTCTCTCTCTCTCTCTCTCTCTCTCTCTCTCTCTCTCTCTCTCTCTCTCTCTCTCTCTCTCTCTCTGGCTCAGAGCGACAGAGCACAGACGGATCAGACATTGGCACCTCTTCACGCGCCAAAGGGGAACATCGCGCCATTGCAGGTGCCAAACCGTCACATGCCTCAGGTGACACACGAGGAGTCACTCACTCGCTCGCTCTGTCCCTCTTGCCCTGGAGCCACAACACACACAGGCATACATGCATACACACATGCGCGCGCACACACACACACACACTAGAAAACACATATCTGACAAAATAGCACACATTTTGCAACAACAGGAAAACACACTCACAATCACTCATGGCAACACACGACTGCAAACACAAAAATGTAACACAAGCCATTAACAATACTGGCACTCACTCATACACACTCACACTCAGACCCACACCGCCACCCACACCCACAGTCATGCAAGCACCCAACCACCCACCCACACACACACACACACACACACACACACACACACACACACACACACACACACACACACACACACACACACACACACACACACACACACACACACACACACACACACACACACGCTCACACTCTCACACACACACACACACACAATGGAACCTCCCCCAGCACAGCACACATGGGCCTGGCAGGCACACATGAGCAGTATGAGAAGGCTTCGCCACAAGACCTGTCTGTTGTAAAGCTTAGCTCACAGCAGTGCTTTCTAGAAGATTCTGGCAAATCCATCCCTTTGTCAGCCCCTATCTTATTTTACATAACTAGAAGCACTCAGAGAGCGCAGACCTCCACCAAGGAAGCTGCTTGATAGAACATTTAACTATGTTACACCCTAAGTCTTTCTGCCTTCTTTTTGTGGAGTTCCCGCAATTCAATTTCTGGTCACTTGGGATGTCTACATTTATAGGCCAGCAATGGGGAAGAATCTTTAAAAAGGTCCTGGTTCCGGTTCATGATCCGTATCACCACCAAAATTTAATCAGTTGTTCATTGGGTCATTACTAGCAACTCCACAGTATTTTGTCCAAATCCGTTGATTTGTTTTTGAGTTATCCTGCTGACAGATTCTTTTAAAAAGTCCTGGTTCCTGTTCGTGATCTGGATCACCACAAGAATTTAATCACTTGTTCCTTGGGTCATTATCAACAACTCCACAAAGTTTCATCCAAATTCGTTGATTAGTTCTTGACTTATGTTGCTGACAGACAGACAGACAGACAGACAGACAGACAGACAGACAGACAAACAAACGCTACCGAAAACACCTTGGCGGAGGTAATTACTCCACCACCTCTTTTGATATATACCAAACATTTATGTCTTACAGCAGTGGTTCCCAAACTTTTCCCCTTGCGCACCCCCTTTTATGCCCCTACTCGAGCTCTCAGGTCCACTGATGCCAAGCTGCTAAGGACCCCCACCCCCCCGCAGAAGAAGATCGGCGACGCCGCGTTTGCCTGCTATGCGCCCAAGAGATGGAACACCCTCCCCATCGAGATCCGATCAGCCACCTCCGTCGACTCCTTTAAGAAGCAGCTGAAGACCCACCTCTTCATCCTTGCCAACTCCTAGCTGCCAAGACGTCATAGTGTCCCAACCGCCGCAGCGCCCTTACTACTCGCAATCCAGCCCTGGCAGGGGGCTCCCCTAGGTGGCCGCTGGTCTCTGCCTGAGGTTTCTTCCTGACTACAGGGGGTCTTTTTTCTCAGACCTCACTGAGCTTTTTTTCCCCCTCACAAACTACGAATCAAGCGAAAGGGAGTTTTTCCTCACCCCTGATGCCACCAGGGGCCGCACCTGAGCGCCCAATCTCTGTGTGACTATCTATGACTTATGATAGGCCCAGCCACTATGGACCTTACACATCTAAGAATCCTGGTCCTAACCTACGTTGACCTTATGACTCTACATTCTCTGTCTATCTCTTCTTCCTCTGCCTTCCTGCTTTTTCTGCCTCTCCTCTATACCTCTCCTTTTAAATCTATCTCTCCTCTCCTTTTAAATCTATCTCTAACAATGTTTTTTCCCATTTGTTAAGCACTTTGAGTTACATGCCTTGTATGACACAGTGCTATACAAATACAATTATTATTATTATTATTATTACATTTCAATGTCGTTCGCTCACCCCCTAAGCGAATGTTGCATAGCCGCACATTTTGGGCAATCCTCATTTCCAATAGGCCTGACGTTATTTCTGCCATTATTACAAGTCTAGGAGTTATAAATTACACTTCAGATGGACCTTCAAGCATACAATTCACCAAACAATTAAAAACTACATAATGTTCATGAATTCTGTATAAAAACACACATATCAGCCATTGCTCTATTCAACTCATGCACACCCTTATGGAAGGCCGCGCACCCCCTGGGGGGCACGCACCCCACTTTGGGAAGCCCTGTCTTACAGGATTAAAATGGCTAGAATGATGTCACTGCTACTGATGTAACTGGTGCACGTACGTAGGTGCTCCTTCGTTATTTATAACCTTGGCTGAGATAAGAGCTGGACATGAGGATGATATGCTGATGAGATGGGTTGATAAGCGAGACGGCTAGGAAAATGAATTCTGATTCAATAGTGTTCTTTAGAAACCAGTGCGTATGTATTTATACTGGGGAATGGATCATTGCAGCTGGTTATAAAATAAATGATTTACTGTACACCATCTATATCTACAATACATAGTTTATAAATAGTGCATCTATGAGTTTATTTTGATTTAACACAGGATCCATATCTTTTGATTGACAACACCTTGACCCCACCACCCTTCGTTTTCCCTGTGTCTAACCCGACCATCTCTTATACCATTCTAGTCTATGCCAATTCTATGGGAATTGTTGATTACATGTATTTGTAATTTATCTTTTCACTAACAACTCCAACACTCTTTCTTCAACTCAACAGTGCCTAACTCCCCATTTTCCGTCTTTCCTTATTTCTTTCTTTCCTTCTTTCTTTCCTTCTTTCTTTCTTTCTTTCTTTCTTTCTTTCTTTCTTTCTTTCTTTCTTTCTTTTTCCTTTCTTTCTTGCACTATGTGCTTGTAAGGAGGGGGGGCATTGTATCTGGATCTATATCTTGACCGGCAACCCCCATCACACCTCCTTCCTTCTCCCCACCCCCCATCCTCACCCCCCCATCTCACCCTTCTTTCATACACGACTCCATTCTATGCATCGGAATTGATTGGCCAATTAGTCCAGGAAGCAGCAGATGGCCGGAGAAGAGGAGGCAGATGGGAAATGTAGGCGAGAACAGGGAGGTTAGCACCTCACACTGACACTTCACACTCAGCACTGCAGGACAGGAGTCCTACCCATGCTGCCCTGCTCCAACACCGAGTGATGGATGGGGGAGAGAGAGAGAAAGATAGAGAGGGGGGGGTGCAAGTCTCCACAGTAAAGTCCTACCCATATCCAGAGAGAGAGAAAGAGAGAGAGAGAGAGAGAGACAGAGAGAGAGAGAGAGAGAGAGAGAGAGAGAGACAGAGAGACAGAGAGAGAGAGGGGAGTGCAAGTCTCCACAGTAAAGTCCTACCCATGCTACCCTGAGAGAGAGAGAGAGAGAGAGAGAGAGAGAGAGAGAGAGAGAGAGAGAGTGAGATAGGGAGAGAGAGAGAGAGAGAGAGAGAGAGAGAGAGAGAGAGAGAGAGAGAGAGATGGAAGACAGCACAGAGAGAGGGACGTGTCAGTCTCCACAGACCTGGGATCAGCTCCACCTCGCTGTGGACCAGTCCACTGCCATTAGGAGGCTAAAAAGCAGAAAGTAATCCTGGAACAGCTCTCCCCACGGCACTCACTCTCTGCCACCGTACCAGATGGGACCATCTGACGGAGGCAGCAGCCAGGCAGCCTTCGAAGAGGAGAGGAGAGAGGAGGAGAGGAAAGGAGGGGGAGAGGAGAGGAGAGGAGAGGAGAGGAGAGGAGAGGAAAGGAAAGGAAAGGAGAGGAATGGAGGACGGTGGAGGCTGAGAGGAGAGGAGAGGAGAGGAGAGGAGAGGGGGAGAGAGGAGAGGAGAGGAGAGGAGAGGAGAGGAGAGAACGCTTGGAGCCATCTGACATACATGGATGTGCAGTTACACACGAATGATACACATACACAGACAGACACACACAGAGAGACAGACAAACACGCACGCACGCACACACACACGCACGCACGCACACACGCAGACACACACACACACATATGCAGACACACACACACACACACACATATGCAGACACACACACACGTACACACGCACGCACGCACACACACACACACACACACACACACACACACACACACACACACACACACACACACACACACACACACACACACACACACACACACACACACACACACACACACACACACACACACACACACACACACACAGTCAGTGCTCAGTTTGACGTGTCCTTCATTTGTGGACGGTGGAGGTGGCGAGGCCAGCGATTGACACTTGGACACGGGAAGACAGGTCTGAGGGGAGAAGGAATCGATACAGCCGTTCCATTACAGACGCCAGCGTCACCAATCACACAGACACAATACGCCACTGTCTCTACCACTTTAGAACCCTGGGATTCATCGCACAGAGAACACACACACACACACGCAGATACATGTTTGAACACACACACACACGGACAAGCACATACACAAATATAGGCACAAACACACAAAAGTACCCATTGATAGACACAAACATGCACACACACACGCACGCACGCGCACACACACGCACGCGCACACACACACACACACACACGGACAAGCACATTCCCAAATATAGGCACAAACACACAAAAGTACCCATTGATAGACACAAACATGCATACACACACAGTCGCACGCACACACGCACACGCACACACACACACACACACACACACACACACACACACACACACACACACACACACACACACACACACACACACACAAACACACACACTGTGGTGTCCTGGGGTGCATCTGACCTATGGCTCATTGCAGAATCGATGAGTGTGGCTCTATCTAACCCATGCCTCATAACAGGTCGATCGGCTGTCTATTGGGCCACTGTCCCAATCCTAAAGCGTTAACCCCACACTCTGAATTACTGATGTGTTGTGTGTGTGTGTGTGTGTGTGTGTGTGTGTGTGTGTGTGTGTGTGTGTGTGTGTGTGTGTGTGTGTGTGTGTGTGTGTGTGTGTGTGTGTGTGTGTGTGTGTGTGTGTGTGTGTGTGTGTGTGTGTGTGTGTGTGTGTGTGTGTGTGTGTGTGTGTGTGTGTGTGTGTGTGTGTGTGTGTGTGTTAGGGATGCACGATACACATTTTTTCACTTCCAATCCGATCCCGCTATCTAAATTTGAATATCTGCCGATACCGATACTACTCTGATCCAATAGGCTACCATAACCACATATGCATGGGTTTCAACTTGAGGTAGGCGCAAGTAGACTGTTTGGTCAGAAAAGGAAGACAGAATAACAGGAAACCAATTAATAAGTAAAAAGTAACACGTAAAAAAGTAACAATCCTATCCTGAAAACTAATATGCAAGTGTTATGATTTCAAATGAACATTACACCTGGCTCAATATCAGTATTTGGAAAATTCCAATACTTTGAGAAAATTCCGATCCGATCCGATATCTGAATTATGTTATCTGAACCCGATACCGATGCACCGATACCGATATCCCATCCCTAGTGTGTGTGTGTGTGTGTGTGTGGCATGGTATCACCAAAATAGAAAGCGAGAGAGAGAGAGAGAGAGAGAGAGAGAGAGAGAGAGAGAGAGAGAGAGAGAGAGAGAGAGAGAGAGAGAGAGAGGGAGGGAGGGAGCATTCTATATTACAGCCATATATTTCAGTGAAAGACTGGTTTCGTGCATACACACAGATACGGTACACACACACCTACACCATCTATCTCCTCTCTGCTCTTCTTTATAACTATATTCCATTCTCCATAATTCACTCTGTTCTCCCCTCCCTCCTGTGCTGCTGCTCTCCTACTCTTTCTAGGTTCTCGTTCTCTCTATCTCTCTCTTGCTATCTCTATCCCTCTCTCTCTCCCCTATCTCTCTCTCCCTCCCCCTCTCCCTCTCTCTCTCCCCCCCCCTCTCTCTCTCTCTCTCTCTCTCTGTCTCCCCTGCTATCTTCTCGCACAGATGCACAAGCATTTGCTCTATATCTAGCTGTGTTCAGCTGTTGCTAAGTACCTGTGGTCTGCTCCGCTCAGCTCAGCTGCATGGGGTTCGTATATATACATCCTGTTTTGCCTACTGCTCACACACCTGAGCCACTGCAGGGCTCTCTCCTCTCCTCGCACGCACGCAGAGAAGCACTTGGCTCACAGAAAGGCATGGAAAGATGCATCTGTGCCATAGCCATGTCATGTATATGGAGATATACCATATGTAAAAACAATTGTGGTGTAAAAATACAATATACAAAAATATACAATTATTGGAGTTGGATTGTTGGAAAATTGGAATGTTAAACATGCAGGGTTCATAATGTCTTCTCCTAAATGTTTAATCCTGACATTTTAACATTTCAATGGAGTGCAATTACTGCAATGAGGAATGTTGAATTATTTAAAATGGAGGGGTTTTGCCAAAGTGTTTTGCTTTGAGAGAATTGGGCAACTCTACTCTGCCAGTGGGAGGTTCATGGCTCAGAACAGAACTGAGTTGACTTATCTGGGTTAGGTACCAAAAACTACCATATGTACAGTAAAACAATGCAGTGTTACTATTATGAGAACATTGTAATCCCAATCCAATTAGTGTTAAATCCACCATTTGAGTATTGAATCAACACTTGGAGGGTTCAATTAGTAAGGATTTCCCCCCAGTTCTTCTAGAATTTTACTCGAACACTCTACAGCTCCCATAGAAGTCTGTGTTAAAAATCTCGCAAAGTCCTTATGACATCATAATGAGAACTCAAAATTTTGGCTAAATTCTAATCACATATTTGTGATGGTACCGGTACTCCTCAAAGGGTTAACACCCTCAAATTCGAATCTAAGACTACAATTTAATGGGACCACAAATTCTCTGACTGGTGTTGAATTAACACTGACTTTGTACAGTGCATGTATTGCATGTTTGAGTATCAAGAAGAAAAAGCAGGTATTCCAGAAAGTAAAATTAGTTCATGGTGGGGATGTTAATTCAGAGCAAGTAGTGTATACTGACGGTTGAAGATACAGACTTCTATTATAAAGAGTTTAGCGTCATAAGGTCCATGTATTAACTGGGTTAGTTACAAAACCACTTTCTTGGAATAGCCCCAAGGGCAACAAGAAAACCATGAAAAACAGTTGAGAGAGCATGCACTGGATGGGAAAACCTGCATCTTCTCTGTTTTCACAGTGTTTGGCATCTGTCTTTACAGAGCAAGTGTGACTATGCCATGCATAATTGATTTTAGCACGCACAATTCACCTATGCACATCAGTGCATAATCTAGTTCAGTGTGTCTACTGTATGTGTATTTCGAAGTGCAATATACATACATTGACTTTTCTCTTTTTCTCCCTCTCTGTGTGTGCGCGTGTCTGGGTTAGTACTGTATCTGATGTGTGAGTATAAAACATGTTAAACAAAGTGTGTGTGTGTGTGTGTGTGTGTGTGTGTGTGTGTGTGTGTGTGTGTGTGTGTGTGTGTGTGTGTGTGTGTGTGTGTGTGTGTGTGTGTGTGTGTGTGTGTGTGTGTGTGTGTGTGTGTGTGTGTGTGTGTGTGTGTGTGTGTGTGTGTGTGCATTTTCTCTTGTAGTCTCTGGAGGTATTGCTGTATGAAGCCAGCTGGGATTTTGCTCTAAAGGGACGATATTGTCCTGTCTTCCCACTCCCAAAGAGCCTCATACCTACGTACCTCTCTCCTTCATAAACCTGACTCACCCCTTCTCATTCCACCCCCTCTCCATCCAAATTGCCCCCTTGGTGCCGCAAAACACCACCAACACTACACCAAGTTCATTAGCCTGAGAAGTAGAGTAGTCTCACTGGGGCCTACACTGCGTGCGGAAGCACCCCCACCATTGCACTGAGCCAGGGACAAGGTGTTCTCTCCTAACTTCCCCTTATGATGTGTGGACACCAAAGGCGACCTGACGCTACCGGAGTGACAGAAGTTATTATTTCTCAGTGATTATTATTATAATAAACAACAACAACAACATCAAATATAATAATACATACGTTTACATAGTGCTTTTCACGACTCTCAAAGTCAAGCTAATATCATGGTTATGAGCTAATTGGAATGTTCATATCGACGAATGTCCCAGCCAGAGCCGTTATGTGATTTGTTAAATCAAACATGTCAATGTCACAACCAGAGCGAATAAAGCGAATTCATGGTGAAACTTCT
>NC_085866.1:37639312-37666812 GCF_034702125.1 Engraulis encrasicolus | reverse complement strand
GTGTGTATGTGTGTGTCCCCAAAGTGCGCCTCAGCTGTCACGCACACCACCAACCCTCGGCGTTTAGATCAGAGAGAGGAGGATGGACAGATGAGGCATCACAGTCAAAAAAAGGGAGAGCAAAAAGAGTCTGTCAGAAGTACGGAGGAAAAACAATGAAGAAGGAAAAAAGTCACGCTCCGGAGTACATTAGGAAGAGAAAGAAATAGAGAGAGAGAGGGAGAGAGGGAGAGAGAGGCTAGAGAGAAAAAGGGAGACAGAAGAGAAGAAAGGAAGTGATTTCCCGTGAAGGAAGAGAGGAGGAGGTTTTTTTAAAAAAGGAGGAGAATGCGACTGTTTCGGGCAGCTTGCTCTGGAGGAGAGATGCTTCTTCTCCACCTCCCGCTATGTGTGTCTTCCCTCCTTCTCTCTGCTCACTGCTGCGCTGTGTGGCTGGAGATGGAGCGAGGGAGGGAGAGAGAGAGAGAGAGAATGAGAGAGAGAAAATAGAGAAACAGAGAGAGAGAAAAGGAAGAGGTGGTGTTCTTCTCACACTGACAGGAGTGTGCACAGGTTGCCTGGGAGTGTGCATGTGCCGAGAGAGAAACCAGAAAGAGGAACACAGAGCTAGGGAGGGAGAGAGAGAGAGAGAGAGAGAGAGAGAGAGAGAGAGAGAGAGAGAGAGAGAGAGAGAGAGAGAGAGAGAGAGAGAGCATGAGAGAGAACTCAAGTGTACGTATGCATGCGCGACTGAGCGTGAGTCTGTGTGTATGTGCACATGTGTGCTTGTGTTTGAGGCAGAGCGTATGAGTTGGCATGTGGTGTGTACGCATGTGAGTGTGTGTGTGTGTATGTATGTGTGTGAGTGAGTGAGAGAGAGTGAGAGAGAGCGAGAGAGAGAGAGAGAGAGAGAGAGAGACTACTGTGTGTGTGTGTGTGTGTGTGTGTGTGTGTGTGTGTGTGTGTGTGTGTGTGTGTGTGTGTGTGTGTGTGTGTGTGTGTGTGTGTGTGTGTGTGTGTGTGTGTGTGTGTGTGTGTGTGTGTGTGTGTAGAGAGAGAGCTGCGAGATGCCGAGACTGAGGCATGCAGCCTCCACAGTGAAACAGCCCTCCCCCTGTTCCACACAGCCGGGGGGAGTGAGTCATCAGCCCTCTCAGCCAATCACGAGCGAGCAGAATGACTCCAATTAGAATCACAAGGAGCTTGCAAGAGAGGAGGAGGAAGAGAGAGAAAGAGAGAGAGAGAGAGAGAGAGAGAGAGAGAGAGAGAGAGAGAGAGAGAGAGAGAGAGAGAGAGAGAGAGAGAGAGAGAGAAATGAAAAGAGAGAGAGAGAGAGGGGAGATAGAGTGAGAAGACAGAGAGAGCATGAGAGGAAAAAGAAAGAAGAGAAGAGAGAAAGAGTTGTAGGAAAGGGAAGATCAGAGACTGAAAAGAAGAAAGGAAAAAGAGAGGACGAATAACTTAAAAAAGGGAAAGAGAGAAATGACAAATGAGACAGAAAGACAAAGAGAGAGAAAGGGTGTATATGTATGTGTGAGCGAGAGCAAGAGAGAGAAGGCGTTTGAGAGGAAGAGAGCATAAGAGAGAGAGAATGACAGAGAAAGAAAGAAAGAGGACAGAGAGGAGAAGTGTGTGGGTGGGAGAGAGAGAGAGAGAGAGAGAGAGAGAGAGAGAGAGAGAGAGAGAGAGAGAGAGAGAGAGAGAGAGAGAGAGAGAGAGAGAGAGAGAGAGAGAGAGAGAGAGAGAGAGAGAGAGAGAGCAGGTGAAAGAGTGAGTGTGCGAATTGGGATGAGTTCACAGGATTCGGGTGCGCCGTGTTTGGGTGAATCCCGGCTGGACCTTGGCTCACCAACAAAATCTCAGTGCGTTTGAAAGAGGACATCATGGAGTGGCTGTAATTCGTGGGGAATTACATTCATGGACAATATTCATATCAAGGGCTCTTGGATGCCAAAATAGCTGTGCGGTGGTTATCATAGCTTTTACCCTGCTGTTGGTCACCTGCTGTAAACTCATACTCATTTGGTCATCAGTGTCAGTGTTACAGGGAGAGAGTACATGTTGGACACTGACACCCTACTGGACTGTGCCTTGCTGAAGGTCTAAAAATATCCACAAAGGGGATGTGTTCAGAGACTCTGATTGGCCATTATGGCTTATGAGGGAAGTGTGCATTGCAGAAATGGTGCAGACAGATGCACACAAATGCATGCACGCATGCATCACCTGTCAATCATCGTTACTCCGAATCGCACAAAATGCCTCTTTGAGACGTGATAGCGGTTTTTAAAAAAATCCTCTCTGTCCTTTCCTTCCTATCTTACTTCCACCTTTCTGCCCCCCCTCCCTTCACCCCACAGAGCCCACAAATGGCACCTCTCCCTGGGGTTTAAGAGCAGCCTGACACACACATGACCTCATCATCGCTATCATACGACATCTGAATGACACAGTCTTCCCTGATTGTGCTCTGTCTGGAATGAATGGTGCACAATTTAGAGAGGGAGAGAAAGAGAAGACAGAGAGAGAGAGAGAGAGAGAGAGAGAGAGAGAGAGAGAGAGAGAGAGAGAGAGAGAGAGAGAGTGTGTGTGTGTGTTTGTGTTTAGAGCTGTGAGATGCCTCTCTTGCTCTCACTCAATAGAACATCTCTGCCTACACCGTCACTGCTTTGAACACGCCTCTACCCAGGGCCGTTGGAGCTGTTCAAAGTTGATTGCTTCCCGACAAAGTGGGTGGAGTTCCCGAGTTCTCCGGAGCTCAGAAAGTACTTGCATTGGTCTTGACCTGACTAGTAGCAACGCCAAAGGTGTTAAGGCGTCACTAGGAGGGCGCAGCCTGGTTAAATTTTACAACTGTGACTGAAACCACTGTGACTTTGCCTAAAACCAATGGGGACTGCCAATATTGGAGATTGTTTATTAACACTTTTAAAAACACTTGGGTTTGAGATTCCTTCAGACCTCCCCGTGGAGCAAACACTGCTGCTATGGGATACCGTGGAGAAAATAGCAGAGTTGGTCGTTGGTGAACAATATTACGGAACTACATGCAAAGCAGGACACTTTTTAAAATATACGTATATTTTGGGGGGCATTTTTAGCCTTTATTACTGATAGTGCAGTGAAGAGTTGGCCAGGAAATGAGTGGCAGAGAGAGACGGGGGAGGATCTGGAAATGACCCTAGGCTGGAATTGTACCCAGGTCTCTGGTGTGACAGTGCCGTGCCCTACCGTTTGAGCCACGGCAGGGCCTGGTATGACCCTTTTTGAAAAGTTGATGTACCTCCTGATGAGTTAACATTACACACTTTTTCTTTTCAAAAAATATTTCTTTGAGATTTTGTTTTTGTGACAGGACAGTCGAGGCAGAGAGTGAGGAGAGAGAGGACGGGAAAGGGTCTGAAAAAGGACCCGGGCTGGAATCGAACCCAGGTCGCCGGAGTAGCAGTGCAGTGCCCCACTGCTTGACCCACGACAGGACTACTTACTTTCTCTCATCTCATGTACAAGTGCGCTGGATATTGCCGCTGAACGCATACAGCGGAAGAAGAAGAAGAAGAAGAAGTCGAGGAGGTGAAAAAGAGTGCAGTGTACTATGTAGCCTACTATGTGTGGGGGTAATGGGGGAAAGAACTCAATAAGCTGGAAGTAAAGAAGGGAGATATGAAAGAGAGGGGCAGGAGGAGAGTAGAAGGGAAAATGGGTTTGGCTGTACTACAGTAAATTCAACACCATGCAGGGCCAATGATAGCATCAAATTGGACTCGTGAAGTATTGAATTAACACTGTAAAAAGTTGTGCATTTTTCAATTGTGCGTTTGTGTGTGTGTGTGTGTGTGTGTGTGTGTGTGTGTGTGTGTGTGTGTGTGTGTGTGTGTGTGTGTGTGTGTGTGTGTGTGTGTGTGTGTGTGTGTGTGTGTGTGTGTGTGTGTGTGTGTGTGTGTGTGTGTGTGTGTGTGTGTTGGGGGTAGCCGGGGTGTCACTAAGCGTGAAGGAAGAAAGTAGTAGAGTAGTAGAGTAGTAGAGTAATTACATGGTACAATTTACATTATTACAGCAATTCAAGACTTAGAGACTCAAGGTTAGGCAGGGGAAGGATGGGGAGAGGGGCATGATGGTAAAGGAAAAAACAGGCACGGGCCACCATGCATTTTTCAGTATTACAGTAATTAAACCAGGGGTGATAGTGAAAAAAAGTCCTGAGCCTGAACTTTTTTCCCTGCTCTAACGACGACGACAAGATACTGCATAGTGACGTACCGTAGGCCTATTTTGACACATTATTCAAACATTGAATAGCCTGTGTATGACCATTATTCAAGCCTGATAGTAGAAGAAAACCCTGAACCTGTAACACTTTCTGAGATAAGAATAACCTAATGGCTAATTACTATCAATGTTTTATTTTTGCAAACTCTGTCAAGCCTGAAATCAGGCATGGAGCCTGAATACTATCAGCCCTGGTAAACACTTAGGGAGCATGGCTAACTAGAAGAGTATGCAATATGACTGTCTTGTTGAATTAACACTTCAAAAATGTACGGTAAGGGGGGGGGGGGGGAGTGGTCATTAAGGTGGCTAGAAGTAAGGATGGGAGAGAGGGATGAAGGGAGGGACGAGGAAGAGAAGTTAGCAGAGTAAAGGGCAGAAGGGTGGAAGAGAAGGGGGGATAGAGAGATACACATACGCTGAGGGAGAAGGGAGAAGGGATAGGACAGAACAGCGAGGGGCAAACTGATCTGGTGCACAGAAGGTGAGATGAGGAATGAGCGGTCACAGGGATGACAGAAGAGGAAGGGAGAGGATTGGGGAGTGAGTGGAGGAGACAAAGAGAGAGACAGAGACAGAGACCGAGACAGAGACCGAGACAGAGACAGAGACAGCCAGACAGACAGTGATAGGAAGACAGAGAGACAAACGGACAGAAATGGACAGGCAGAGAAATGTTAATGTTCTTTACTGACCCATTTTGACATTATCTGTAAGCTTTGGGAACACTAATATGAACAGGCATGCCAATAAAGCATATTTGAATTTGAATTTCAATTTGAAAGAGCATCAGAGGGACATGCAGTACATGTACGGTATTCAGATAGATTGGCAGACTGAGAAGGCTGTGCATTAACAGACACATAGAGAGAGAGGGGGGGGATGCAGAGAGAGAGAGAGGGGCAGACAGACAGACAAACAGAGGCAGAGAGCCAGATAACCAGAGAGGGGGAGAGGAGGAGAGGAGGACAGGAGGAGAGGAGGAGATGAGGGGTTGAAAAGAGCAGAACAATACAGCAGTGATGGTTTTGTCTAATCCTCTGCTCTAACCTTCTCCTGTTCCTCCTTCTGTGACTGCTTGTCCCCTGATCTCCTCATTTCTCCCTAATTAAAAAGCTCTCTCCCTCCCTCTCCAGCAGCACTGCACTACAGTACACTACACTAACACACACACACACACACACACACACACACACACACACACACACACACACACACACACACACACACACACACACACACACACACACACACACACACACACACACACACACACACAATGACAGGGACTTCAGGAGGAGAAGAGGATGGACGTGGAAAAAAGGCAGGAAGACAGGCAGGCAGGCAAACAGAGAGACAGACAGAGACAAATAGATACACAAACAGACATACACACTGGAATGCAGTCACTCACACGCACACACGCACACACGCACACACACACACACACACACACACACACACACACACACACACACACACACACACACACACACACACACACACACACACACACACAGAAGCCAACAGAGGGGGACAAAGGGGTCAGTTGTCCCGGGCCCAGGGAAACCTGTCAGCACACACACACACACACACACACACACACACACACACACACACACACACACACACACACACACACACACACACACACACACACACACACACACACACACACACACACACACACAAAGACATACAGACAGGCATGTGCACAATCATACAGGCAGACCAACAGACTCACAGACCAAAAAATGTGTGTGAGAGAAGAGGGGAGGATGACAGGGTCACTCCCACTGAGATTCGGCGCAGAAAGAGTGAAAATGCTAATGCTCACTCCCATCCCATCCCGTCTCCATTCCCCTTCTCCCATCCCTTATCTCTGCCTTTGTTCCGTTTCATTTCACGCTCGTATTTCCAGACCTCCAGAAAGCTTGAGGCTGAAAACTATACCGTTTGTCTGCTTAGCCTGCATTTTTTTTGTTCTTTTTTCAAACTATATATTTTATCATGTAACAGTGATTTAACTCACTCCTCAAGGTGTGTTCTTTGCCAATTACCTGTGCCTCTGCAGTCTAATGTCACAGAAAGCTTAACAGCCCCAACAAATTTGTTCCAATGTTAATTCAACCGCTAAATGTAGGGCCAACTGGAAGAGTGTTAAATTGCACACTGTGAGTGTTGAATTTTCACAGCAGTGACTTGCTCTATATGTGGTTTGTTACAGACAGAATGGCTGGCTCTACAGCACTAAAGCTGGGACAGTGAAACTTTCAAGGGGCACCAAGTTATGATGTATAGTCTGGCATTTCGGCGTTAGCATTCTTTGCAACTATATTACCATTTACGCACCAGCAGGGCCGCTGACAGCTTTTGCTGTGCCCAGGACAAAGTCTTCTGAAAGGACCCCGCACCCAATACATAGAATGTAAAGAGGATCCAATTTAGGGCCCCTTCTCTTCCTGGGCCCGGAACAAGTGACCTGTTTATCCCCCCTGTCGGCTTCCCTGCGTACCAGGGATCTAACTCACTACTGAAAGTGTGCTCTTTACCAATTACTGCCCCTCTGCAGTCCCATCACATACAGCTGAATAGCATCCGCGCAGTCCATTTTGTGGAGCTAGTTCAGCACTAAGAGGCTAGGGGACCTACTTCAAAAGTGATCAATTCGACTCTTTACGTATGTAAGTGTTGAATACTCTCTGCAAAATGCATTGTGTATTCAGGTGACTTGTTCTGTGTGTCTGTCTGGCCCCAGAGTGGTAAGTTTGACTGGTTGACACTGAAGCTGGGACAGAGACTTGCAGAGCCACCAAGTTATCATGATGTATAGATTATAATACATTACTGCAGCAGAGAAGCCCCAAGTCCCAACACACTGGCTGACAAAACGCAGACACATTTATAATTGGCTCTAAGAGTGCATATATTACAGACGATGAGAGAGAGAGAGAGAGAGAGAGAGAGAGAGAGAGAGAGAGAGAGAGAGAGAGAGTGTGTGTTTTATTGAGTTACTGTCTAGCTGCCTTTGCCTCATACTCCAGTCATTCGCTGGCTTATCAGATTTTCTATAAAGCTGCAATCAAATCCATTCCTCTTTCTCACACATAGGCACGCACACGCACACGCACACGCACACGCACACGCACACAAACACACATGCATACACATACAGAAAAAATAAAATAAAGTGAAAAAGACTTACAGGGACAGGGCGACGCAGCAAGAGAAAATTGGGCACTTCAATTTCTCTGCGCCAATATCGACAGGCGGCACAACCCAATCAATTCACATACCAAAGGTCAGAGTAACAGATAGATAGATATAGAGACAGAAAAATAGAAATGCCTTTTTGCGAGAGAGATGGAGGGAGAAAGAGAGAGAGACTTCGGAGAACACACAGACACAATAATGCTTTGGCAATAAAAACTGAAGATGGGAAATCGCTGATGGCAGGGTAAAATCAGTGGCGGACTTTCCATAGGCAAACCTAGGCAATTGCCTAGGGCCCTGACCAAATCAGCCTAACCAGAGGCCCCCAAGTGTTACACCAATCATGGTTAACACCCAAAACAGTATGCTTGATATTAATTTGACACTTATGCAATAAGGCCCTTATTTTGATGTTTCAAGAATGACGATTGAGGGCCTCATGTTAATATTTCGCCTAGGGCCCCAAAAATGGCTAGATCCACCCCTGGGTGAAATGCATGGGGAGAAAAGGGAAAGGAAGACCACACTCTGTCTTTCTCACCCCCCCCCCTCTCTCTCTCATTCTCTTTCTCTGCCTCTCTACCCATCTCTCTCTCACACACAAGAGAAAGGACAATGACAATAGTGAGAGACTGCAAAAGACAGACAGAGGGAGGCAAACATCACAGGGGTCGTGAGGAGAAAACAACAAGAAATGACATGATGAGCAGAGCATGGTGATTAACACCATTAAGAGCCTCTCCTCCCTTCTTCTTTCTCTCCTCTCTCTATCGGTCTCTCCATCTTTCTTTCTGCCCTGCTCGATAATCCTTGGCTGTCCACAGAGGTTCTCTCATCAGCTCCTATTAGTGTGTGACGAGGCTGAGACTACAAACACAGTGCATTACACAGGCACAGGCACAGGCACACACACACACACACACACACACACACACACACACACACTCACCACCCACACACACCCTCACCAAACAACACACACACACACACACACACACACACACACACACAGAAGTCAACAAGGGGAGACAAAGGGGTCTGTAGTCCCCGGCCCTGGGAGAAAAGGGGCCCCAAAATTGGTATTTATTACATTCTATGTATTGGGTGGGGGCCCGTTCAGATGACTTTATTCCAGGCCTGGCAAAAGCTGTCAGCTGCCCTGCACACACACACAGACACAGATACGGACACAGCCACGCACACACACACACACACACACACACACACACACACACACACACACACACACACACACACACACACACACACACGCATGCACGCACAAACACACACATGCACGCACACACACGCACACACCCCCACACACACACAGGTCTCGTCTTCATCTCCATCTCCATCTCCATATCTTTTAGTCACAATTGATTGGCTAATTGCTGAATGGGGAACATGCCAATATGCAGGGATTAAAGCAAAAAAAAGTCATCTGACTGAACTTTTTTACCGGTTAGGTACCCCATCGAGTATCACTCCGTAACCCTACGAAAAACAATGTAGCCAGGCTCTGCCCTCGTATCGAAACATACACTGGTTTTACGCAAGGAATGGTGTCAGAGCCAGCGCTAGACATAGGCAGACAGGGCAGTCGCCTAGAGCAGAATAGGCCTATGTCTTGAGGGTGCCAGTAATACCAAAAACTGCCACAAAATCAGAACCAACATAAAACTTTACACTTCACATTAACAATGAATATTCATTATACACTAAGTAGGTCTGTATACACTCAATATGAATGTACCTGTAGGTACTAGATGAGATGTGCTCAATCAGATGTAGGCCTACAATGCTATGTTTACAGATGCCAATTTCTAAACACAAAAAAGGGAAAAGGGGAAAGGGGGCAGGCCTAGGCCACCAGATTGACTAGAACTGGCCGAGAATGGAGGAATGATGGATACTATATCAGACTGCAAACACTGAACTGCAATTTGGGGCATGTTTTGGTTATTTCCTCTTATTTCTACCCATTATTTATGAATTGTTCACAACATTATGCAGAATGGATTCACAATGAATGTTGCTTCAAAATGGTAGCTGATCTCACAGAATTATTGACTTGGAATTGCAATGCGTTGATACAGTGATCTCATTACGGTTTTTGTTGTTGTTGTAGTAGTAGCAGGCTACCGGTATATTTTGTCTTTCACATCAGAATGGGCAAACACTGTTCTGGTGAAAGCACTGGTGCGCATTGCTTGCAGTTGTATTTCTGATATTTAAAAAACAATGCACTGTGGTCATAGCAATCAGAGGGAGAAAACTAGTTGTTGGTTATTGGTATGTTTTTCACAAATTCACTATTCATCCTGTTACAAACAACTTGTTGACGTTTACAAACAGGGTGCGGTAGTCTGCCTCTGTGTTCTACCGTTTTGAAAACCTATGGCTACTTTTTTGCCTCTCGATGTGCGGTGCCAGGCACACGCTTACCATTGATATAAAAAACGTCCCCGATTCCTGCACGCACTAGTGTTCTCTCATACAAGCTGACACGACGCACGCAGACACAACACAGTCACAGTCAGACGTCTATCGTTTAACAAAAGTAACACACTTTCCCAAGCTTGTCGCGCAACTTTCCACTCGAATCAAGGCAAATCGCCCACGCATCAGCCCTGAGTGCGCAGTGCGCAAATAACTGAACTCAAACGAAACGCATAGTCCGAGAAGATGGGCACAGACGTTGAGCCACTCAAAAACAAGCACACACACACACAACTGTTGCGGCACACTATTCCAGTTAGCAAAAATAGCATCACACAATAGCCTACCAAGCCTTGAACGTGAAACAAACATCGAAACGGCATTTATCGACCATATGAGTCCACCCATCAGAACACTGCTTCCCAGAACAAGACGTGGCATAAAATATTGGCTCTGCCTGGGATAGCAACAGTGACTCCTGTAAAATGCAACCCATTTTTAACTTATTTCTTGAACATATATCGGCAACAACAAAGTTAATCTGCTATGATTACAGATGAGACAGTAAAGTATCCGTTGTCAGAAAGACAACTAGAGCTAGTTCTATCATAGCCCCCCCTTTTACGCAGCCAGTCAAACGCGCTAAACTTTGAGGATGAAACGCGTGGTATCCTAGCTAGCTGCCAATGATATCCGTCCCATTGGGGCTATGAATAATGTTAGTAAAAGCCACAATGCTTAAAAGGCAAACCCTTCATGAAAAAGACATCATGCGCAGTCGAAGTAAACTATTCTTTTTTTCTAACAATCTGCCCCGGCAGGTGCAACGATAATGGAAACGTGTCCTACCTTCTTCCAGCTATGCATTTCATGCATTATTAGCCCATATTGGAATCTCAGTCCAACTCGTTTAACGATTGTCATTGCACTTTAAAGGCATAGTATTACACGTATTTTCTTTTCTGCCATCAGCAACAATGTTGGCTTTTTTTTTTGTCTCTCGAGCTGCACCGCCACCGAATTGTTGACCGCTCGTGCTGTACTTCTTTTTTTTTTTTTTTTTGGAAGAACGGGGATGGCTCAAAACTATTGATGAGTGAATCTGTTGTAGGCCTATCACACCAGTGGTGGAGTGTATAACTAAATCCGTACACCAAACACACCTCTCGTCACCTTCATGACCAGGTGTGCTCTCGATTTGTGTTCAGTTGGAAAGTAAAAATTGTAAATTAATTGACATAAATTATACGGACGGAAATCCGTCCAAACGAAAATCCAACTGACGGAAATCCGTCGTAGCGACGGAAAACTTTAATCCCTGCAATATGCCATTAACAACCATTTAAAAATATGCCGTTTTTTTCCCTTTCTTTCTTCCTTGCTTTTCAATTACCGAGTATGCATTATTTGATTCCATTCGATTCATCAGTTACAATTACTTGCTGTCGTTGTGGCAGGGTCAACTGGCTTACAATGTGAGGAGCCACGTGACGAGCCATCAGCCAAATTGAAAGAGCATCAGTGGCGACTGGCAGAAAATCATTTTAAATATGTGATTAACCATGAGATGGAAAAGAGAGAGAGAGAGAGAGAGAGAGAGACAGAGAGAGACAGAGAGAGAGAGAGAGAGAGAGAGAGACAGAGAGAGACAGAGAGAGACAGAGAGAGACAGAGAGAATGAGAAAGACTGAACAGATAAGAAAAAAGAGAGGCGAGACAGCCTGAAAGCGGGGATCACTGAGCAAGTTAAAAAGAAAAGAGGAGAGACTGAGAGGAGAGAGAGAGAGAGAGAGAGAGAGAGAGAGAGAGAGAGAGAGAGAGAGAGAGAGAGAGAGAGAGAGAGAGCACTAGATGGAATAGATAAAAAACTTTAAGGTGGAGAGAAAGAAAAGAGACTAATCCCCTTATTGATTTTGCAGGTTTATCACTTGGTCATCGGGAGCAGAGCCAGTCAGTCATTCTTTGGGCCACTCCAGAGAGCCCATGTCTACTTGTCTGCTTGTCTGTGGATTCTGCCTGCTACAGGTGTTTGATGCTTCGGACCAGCACTGGCTTGCCTGAGGGACCAGCAGGCCCTCTCCACAGGTGCTAAGGGGTCTGGACACTCTGTCCTGACACGTTCGCTCCTGAGCCTCACAGCCTCTTGCAATATCCTGCGGCAGTGTGATCCATGAGGGGATGGTGAAGAAAGGGGTCAGTGTACATACAGTGCTTTCAATTGGCACTTCAGGTTCAAAGAGGCCTCCATGTTGTTTTCGCACATGGTGTGGATGGTGTTATTATTTTATATCACTGTTAGAAAAATCAAAGAGGCTGGATGGATGCAGGCTCGAATAAGCACACACAAAGACACAACCACAAACACACACGCACACACACACACACACACTTGAAAGCTCGACAGCCAAGGGCTACAACACACATTCTGCACAGACTGTAAACAATCAGACAAAATGGCTGCTGTTGTCATCCTGCCGACACCCACCAACCTTCCATACTCCAACCACCAACCCTCCACCCATGGGCGTTTTTAGACAGGGGCCAGGGTGGGCCTGGGCCCCTGTAGGGTTGGTCCAGGCCCCCCCTAGGGCCCCTGCGCCAGCCAATAATACAAAAAAAAAAAAAAATGTCTAAAAGGTTTGTAACGTGCATTGACGGATGCCAAGTACAACACACACAGGAAGGGACTAGGAGGGTCAGTTGTCCCAGGCACAGAGGGGGTACAGAATTGGGTCCTAGTGACATTACACATGTTGGGTAGGGGGGCCTTTCGTCAATACTTTGCCCCCAGGCTCGGATGAGGTACTGCCACTGCCCCTGCACGAATTCCACCCGATTCGCGAGATGTTCCACCTGCTGCAAGCAGCGACCTGCAGACTTGTGAGCTAGAACTTCTTCATTTTTGGAGCTATCATCGCTGGACTTAAATGGAGTTGGATAACATGCTGAAGTGAGGAAACAATTAATTTCCTTAAGTTTCTGTAGGTGAGGAATAAGCCGGTTTTAAACGGAATGGTGGCATGCATTCGGTTTGGGCACTTAGGCTATTGTATGTGGCTGAGTTAAAAGGCAATTCTATGTGGTGCTATTTTATTAATTATTAACAGTTCTCAGATTCATAACGGTAATTGCCATCCCAACTGTGTGTGCTGCAGCACTGCTATTAAGGCTGCTTATGAGTTTTGTCATAGGCTAACGTAGCCTAGCTTACAAATGCAATGGATAGACAACATTGCTACATTGCTGTTTGAAATGATTTGAGAGCAAAATAGGAGCGAAATGCATCGCCATATGACACAAACCACCGGACAAAATACCTTCTACATTGGATTTGGCCTTTAATTCAAAGGAAATATTCACACAATGTCAGTAAATCCGTTTGTTTTCCGTGTCTTCAGTCTGTTTCGTTTCTGTTCCCACTGTTCTGTCGCTACTAGTCAAGCGCAAGCAACAGGACGCCGGACCTAGGAACCAGTGTTGCCAGGTGTAGAACGTGAAATAAGCAACTAGTGTTGCCAGGTGTAAGAGAAATAAGCTGTTTTGGGCTGGCTTAGAAAAAAAGCCCAAAATAGCTGCCAGAGAAAATAGCAGCTGCTTATAATCATTTAACCCTTCTTCCTTGAAAGATCTACTACTGGGACTGAATGCCCCGTGGTGGAGATTTTAGGCTATTTTATGCAATGCTGCATTTTCTCTTATTTGAGACTTTGTTGGATAGGGAAATATAAACTGTTAATTATAAAAAATATTATTGAAATGAAAAAGTGATCAAATAGAAATGGAGATTAATTTAAATTCATGATTTCATCTCATTTTTGAATTTAATTTCAGTCTTTTCGTTAGAAAGGTTTGGGGGGAAATCGCCACTTATATATATATTTAAAAAAAATGTGCAGATCCAATTGTCATCAAGAAAACTGTGATACACTTTTTTTTTTCAAAACCGCCCATCCCTAGTTTGTATGTTCTTGCCATTATATTTTTTCCATAATAATAATAATTGGTATAGCACATTTCAAACAAGGCATGCAGCTCATTGTGATTTAACAGTTAGATTAAATATGAAATTGGTAAGTTGGTTAACCCATTGATGCCAAATACTGTGCCAAATACTATCATTGACCGTAGTGCCAGGAGCTGCATGATGTAGCTTTAGGCTCATGAAATTCAACATTTTTGTAAATGAAGAAAGTTTGTATGTTAGAGCTGAATGAATGGGTGATAATGCAAAATGAAGCAGCTTTTAATTCAATTAATTACATGCTTAGTATGTGCTTCAGATGCTGAAGCATGTGTTTTTGCAGGTTTTTTAGGCAATACTGGGTTTAGAAAAAGGCAGATATTTTGGCAAAAGTATGGTCGAAGAATATAAGGTACATGGGCCCCCCTCAAAACATGTGGGCCCCTGTCAGGCCCCTGTGGTAATTTTGGGCTAAAAACGCCACTGCCTCCACCCTCCACTCAACCAGCCAGCCAGCCACGCATGGAGAGTGATTAGATGGAGCAAGCACTTCTTGAGAAGAGGGAAATAGAATCCCTTTCCCCGCTCTTCTCCCCTCCCCTTCTCTGCTCTTCACTCCTCTAATCTGTTCTCATCTCCTCTCCTCTCCTCTCTTTTCCTCTCCTCTCCCTTCCTCTCCTCTCCTCTCATCTCTTCTCTTTTCCCTTCCTCTCCTCTCCTCTCCTCTCCTCTCCTCCCCCCTCCTCACTCCTTTCCCCTCATTTCATCTCCTCTCCTCTCCTCTCTTCACTTTACTCCACTCCACCACAACACCAGAAGCTGCTGATGAAAAATTAAACGTCTCCGCAGGCTGCCTACACCTCCCTTTATTGGATCCGGAGTGTGCTGTGTCTGCCCTGGGACGCGGCTGCCAGCAGGCGGATGGGGAGCGGTTGCTGGGGGCAATGGCTGTGGCGGTGGGGGGTGGAGGGTTTTGGGGTTACTGTCTAGGTAGACAGCAGCACACCTTGCTGTGCCGAACACCGCCGCTAACAACCTATGGGTTTCCTGCGGTTTTGAGGGAGGGCTGGACAGACTGAGGAAGAGGAAGGTGATTAGGAGGAGGATACAAGATCGATCTCTTTTACTCACCGACTTAAAAGAGTGTGATGAGGCCTAAACTCCCTTTTTTGTACACATACTGTATAGTCTCAGATTTGTTGAAGAGCTCTGGTTTTGTTGAAATTGTGTGTATGTGTGTGTGTGTGTGTGTGTGTGTGTGTGTGTGTGTGTGTGTGTGTGTGTGTGTGTGTGTGTGTGCGTGTGTGTGCGCGTGTGTGCGCGTGTGTGTGTGTGTGTGTGCGTGTGATTAAAATACCCTGCAATGAAAGATGCTATCTGATCTAAACTGTGTGTAATAAGGATTATGCAGAAAAAGCAGGCTAACATCTGTTCTCCGTTTAAGTAAATCTTTCCTTATTAGTATGCGATTTGGATAATTCCTGCCCAAGTTTACAAAATACTAGGTGGGAAGCTTAGGAAGAAGAAATAAACTCAGCACACGTCTTGCAATTCATCAAGCCTGAAGGCAAATTTAGGTGTACAAACTGCGTCTTCATTTAACATGTCTTAACGCCACAAGCTAATCAGTCCGACACGGCACACAGATGGTTGCCATTGTTGTCGCGAGGAGGACAGATAGTCAGGTTTAATTTCTATCCATGTCGCAGTTTAGGATTTTAATGAATGGGGGGGGGTAATATAATTCTGACATATCACCTTTTTCCTGCAATACCTTTCAGGAGCTGTTGGATGGATTAATGTACGATTTGGAGCTAGCAGCAAAAGAAAAACAAGTCATGCAATGCCCCTGACTAGCGAGACTCTCCACACGCCAGAATGCAACTCTGCAGATTCTTGCATCTATTTCCATCAGCTGAAAGTTCATTTCATCCATTTCATTTTGTGCTTGCAGCCATGCAAGTCTGCTATCCACCCTCCAGGCTCTCTCTCACTGCTTGAGAACATTGAAACATGTTGACTCAACGTAAATACCACAGTCTCCATTTTGTTGCTGCCAGCAAGGATCTTTTGTTCTTTTCCTCCTTTCTGTTTCCCTCTATTTTAAGCTGATCACAACTAAAATACTGTACACCTACATGAAAACATGGAATAAGTCGAAACATGTACCGTATGCAGTATTGCAGTCATACAGCAATCACAAAACTTGTAGTTGGATATGGGGATGTGTGGTGTGGTGGGGGGATATGTGATGTATGTATACCATTTTGAAAATAGATAAAAACAGAATTGAGGGGTAAAGAATTGTGTATTTTTTCACATAAAAAACGCCACATCGCTGATGTATATACTGCAGATGGCACATTTTAGAAGGCCAGACTGCAGCATTACGTCACATCACATTACATAGCATTGACCAGATCCCTTTATCCAATAGAGGACAATAAACATAGTATTACAAACGTGTTGCAGTCTACAACAGGGAGATGGTCTTCGTAGGGAGTTAGAAGAGTGTACTGTGGGTATTCTGCATCCTTCCTCGTGTGTGAAGTGCCCTTGAACAAGGTATTCAACTCACTGCATCCGGTCCCTAAGCAACTGTGTCCCTTGGGGAAAAAAGCCTCAGTCTACAGTACTGTGAAAAATGTAAAGTTAAAAAACAAATAATGGCACTTCAGCTAACCTGAGTTGGGTTTGATGTACTATATTACAATCAGCTTTTAGTTTCACAAGAAAGTATTTCATGTCAACAGACTTCCTTTTGATTTCTGTAAAAGCACTTTTTTAATCATGCAACTTTTTTTTTTTTTGTGACGCGATACATAAAAAGCTGTTTGCTATTGAAAGTGCACTCCTGATGGGAGCGATAAAAGTTTGTGTTATGAGAGGGGAAGAAAGGATTTTAAAGAGGGACAGGTGCCCGTTTGTGTTCAATTTTCCCAGTGGCTGGAGCAGTCTGTATGCTACCGGCATGGCGTGGCCTAAGCCTCAGCTGGGACCAGCCTCAGTCCACTGGCACGGTGACATTTCCAACAGTTGTCCTCTTTCCCAGCGGAACCATGGAACCATGGAACTTTCCGCACACTTAGCGCCTCTCTTAAGCATTCCAGAGAAAGAGACGCTGTGTGCTGTGACCAAGGACCTATTAAGCTGCAGACAACTGTGACTGTGCGACAGGCTGACTTTGAGTTGAGAACAACACAGCTTTTCAAAGGTGACAATCACCCACATACATACTTACTGTACACACATGGACGGACATGCACACACACGCGCGCACGCACGCACGCACGCACACGCACATGCACACGCACACACACACACACACACACACACACACACACGCAGAGTGCGCGAGAGAGAGAACAACATACATTCAGACACAGTCGAATGCTTGCTTTCACACTTGGAATCAGGTTATTGGTTGCGTTGTGTTGTTAGGGCAGCAGTCCGGAAGGAGTGTGGGAAGCAGTCAGAGGAGAGGAGAGGAGAGGAGAGGAGAGAAATGGAACAGCGTGTGAGTGAGTGTGTGTGTAGGAGACAGAGCATGGACACACAGCCTTCACATTTCTCTAGCAACTGCGAAAATCTCACTGAAAAAGAATGCTTATCGGAGAGTTCATTCATGAACTGGACCTGAGCATATTCTTTGTTCTTCAAACCAAAAACACATTACCTTTCGACGTTATGCCTGAAAAAAACTCCTTTAAAACCACCAAATGTAGAGTTTATTCAAGAACTGGTCATGAAAATATTTTTTGTTCAAACACAAACAAAAGAAAAACACATTACATTTGCCTTTCTGTCACACTGTCTCTCTTAGCGCGTTCAGGCCGACTGAGAACCGTGCTGGAGCCTGTTCCCACACCTAATCGCGAACCGGCCATCGTGTTCATACCACAGATATTAGTGTTCGCGAACCGGAAAGTTGGTTCGCAATGCAAACCGCAAAATACTTGTTTTTCCTCCGTGAACCGTGACGACAACGTGGCCGTCTGCAGGTTCATCCGGGTAACACAGTCACGTGCAGAACAAGTTCAGACCCCAGTATGAATACGGGCGGTTCGCAGGTAAGCACTTAAGTGCCGACCGTAACTGGTGCGAGCACCGACACCGGCTCCGTTCCGGTCGGCCTGAAACCCTATCTGTGTGAGTGTACTGTAGGGAACCATGGACAGCCTTCAAGTTTCTCCGGCACTGTGAGAACTTTAGTGAACATTTAAACCCCCTACAACTGCCAATCAGAGACTCCATTAAAGAATTTGGTCTCAACTATTTTTTTTTCATATATGTTTTGCCTTTATTTTTGGCAGTGGTGGAGGGAAAGGACATGAGTGGGGGGAGAGAGAGACGGGGAAGGATTTGCAAATGACCCGGGCTGGATTTGAACCCAGGTCGCCGGCGTAGTAACCCAGTGCCCTACCGATAGGTCATGGCAGGGCCAACTCTTTGTTCATTTAACCAAGGAACAAGTTACCTTTCACCCTTCTGTCATCTTAAGAAAGACTACATTCACATTTCTCTGGCAACTATGACAACCTTACTGAAAAAAAATCCCCTAAAACTGCATTCAGGAACAGATGTTCTGTCGAAATGGGCTGTTTCACGGAAACAAGCGACCAGTAGCCTCTAAACACAACCCTAACCCAAACCCAATCCCTATCTTCTGACCCAGGAGTGGGCTGTAGCTCTGCTCCAGAACTGAAATGGCCATCTGTCATGGCGGGCATGTCTTGGTGGGCCCTGCACCTTCGTGGGCCCCTCTTTTCAGAAATGTCAGAGTCCGTTCAGTGCCGCTAATTATGAGGGGCCCCTTTAAGTCAAAAATGCCCAGGCCCTATTTCTCCCCTAGCCCAGCCATACTCTGCACCATGGGTAACCATATCATCAGGAACAGGACACCGGACCTGAAGATATTCTTTGTTCTTCAAACCAAGAAACACATTCCCTTTCACCCCTTGTCATTCTTATCTCTACTGATGGATGTGCTGCATATTCTCACTCGTACATTTATTATTAGATACATAACACTGGAACAGGAATACATGCATCGAAATTCAAATCACACACTGATGGCTGGGAGGAGGTCATTTTCTTTTGCTGAATTCGACACCATATCTGCAGCCGTGTGTGTCAAGATTAGGGTGAGTGACAAATGGAAAGGGGGGCGGGGGGGGGGACGACGACGACGAGAGGGCCCCCCCCTCTGCTTTTTTCCATGACATGGGGGGAGAGGATGGGACTTAAGCCTTCGGAATTATGTCTTTCTGAGAGAGCATGGAGTCGGATGAAAACTGTCCATTTGTAAACAAGAGAGAAAGAGGGGGACAGAGAGAATCTGGCAGATCTGTTGTATACACAGAGACACAGACACGGACAGACAGACAGACAGACACACACACACACACACAGGAACAAACAGAGATAAAGACACACACACACGTACAGGCGCACACACTGACACACACACAAAGACACACACGCATACACATGCACACGCGCACACACACACGTGCACACACACACAGGAACAAACAGAGATAAAGACACACACACGCACACACACACGTGCATGCGCTAGCGCGAGCGCGAGCGCGCGCACACACACACACACACACACACACACACGCACACACACACACACACACACACACACACACACACACACACGCACACACACGCACACACACACACACAAGCTGTAACTCTGGCACCAATTGTGATCTCACCCCACTCCCCTTCCAGATGTCCTCTTGTTCACAACACCAGACAAAAGATACACACACTCTCACGATCTCTCTCTCTCTCTGTCTCTCTCTCTTTCTCTCTCTCTCCCTCTCTTTCACACACACAGACATACAGACACACACACAGACACACAGACACACAGACACACACACACACACACACACACACACACAGTCACACACACACACAGTCACACACAGGGACACCCGATAAAGGCAGTAATGCATAAGCATGGGCCGGCAGCTAGAGCTTAAACAGTCAATGCAGAACTAATGAGTGAGCGGTGATTACAATCAATCGATGCATTGCGTTTTTTAATAATAAAGAGAGAGAGAGAGACTATGTGTGTGCATGTGTGTGTGTGTGTGTGTGTGTCTGTCTGTCTGTGTGTGCGTGCGTGCGTGCGTATGTGTGTGTGTGTGTGTGCCTATCCACGTCTCCATCCCACCCCCTCCCCTGAGTCCATAATTATGCCCAGGCTTAGGCTCTGTATCTATTACTGCGAATCTCCCGTGGCTGCCGGCCGTGTTTCACAGACCTGAGAACAGCTGTGCGAGGCTCGGGGCTACGTTGACCCAATGTTATCTCCAGCGTGTCCTGACTGTTCCCAGAACTATGGGAAGACAGATACTTTACAGTACACTCTACACTCATCCTGCTTTGCCCTGTTGCCATCATAAGGGGCTTTTTGTACCTTTTGGACCGGCAGATTCTTTTAAAGTTTTCCTCAACATACCAGGATATTATGTGTATGAGGTGGAAGATGGTGTAGATTCAATGGTTTGATGGCACTGGTTCACATTTTAATCAGCTATAAGTAACATAAAAAATCATGTAATGTTGTCCACCCTTCTACAGTGTATCATTGCTGACAGTGCATTGACAGATTGTGGCCAGATCTGAAATGTTCAATATAATAAAGAAAAAATGATGCACATTCATCTCAAAAAAGTTTTGGGTCCAGGACTATCAAAGTCACAGGAAAATTGAAAATAAAGTCTGCACACCAAGCTCCCGTTTCTGTATTTTAATGTGACGTTTCAAAACGTGTGTGGACTTTATTTTAATTTTTCACAGATCTGAAATGTTACCTCATGCCCCATAAGTCCATTAAGTAGAAAACAAAACATCGTACTGAATGTGTGCCACGAATAACTGAATATTGTACTACACATATGGTAGCACCAAAAATACTGAATCAGAGCAAGATATCGCAAAACACGCCCACTCAATGCAAAAGCGTGCACTCAAGTTGGGTCTCCTAAGGGGGCGTTGTCCCCTACTTCTTCTTCTCTTTTTGAGGTGTTTGCGCAAGACGTGCACTACCGCCATCTACAGCGCTAAGGGGACTTCATTGATTCTCAACCTCAGGACTCCTAACCGAAGGTCTCATAAAGGGGTGTTCACCCGACATAAAGTGGATACCGGAAAAGAAACAAAATGGTGCTTCTTGTTAGATCTACCTTCTTTGGTAGCACATTCTACTACATAGCACTATATGTACATGTATGTCATGAATAACTATGTCTGTTCCGTAGTCATTGTACAACATAAGTAACTAACCCCAAACATACACCACCACAGCCATTCATCAGACAATGTGAGAGCAAGAGTTGGGTTCAGAAGACAACTGTTCTGTGAAATCAATGCCACGTAAGAGTGTTGAAACATCCCTGTAAAAACGCTGAATTTATGTCATGTCATTGATGTGTAACAGGAGTGAAAAAGATCGGGGGGTGGGGGTGAGGAGAGTGAGAGTGAGAGTGAGAGAGAGAGAGAGAGAGAGAGAGAGAGAGAGAGAGAGAGAGAGAGAGAGAGAGAGAGAGAGAGAGAGATGAATGTATGTTGTAGACATCCCCCTGTGCCTCTTCAAAAAGTAGCCTTCAGAAGTGTCGAGTCAGCGTCGTGATTGAAGAGGAGAATCTCTCACATCCCCCTTGGCACCCCATATGGGAGAGGGTTGCACAAACACACACACACACACACACACACACACACACACACACACACACACACACACACACACACACACACACACACACACACACACACACACACACACACACACACACACACACACACACAGTATACATACACACACAACACAACACACCACACTATTTCTTCTCTGACTCAGTCCTGTTCCATGTCACACAAACCAGACCAGAGAGGATCTCTCCCTCGCTGTCCTTGTCACATACATACATACACAAATATGCACGCATGCACGCACGCATGCACACACACGCACACACACACACACACACAAATCCGGCACATAGTACATAAACACATGAACACACACACACACGCACACGCACACACAAATCCGGCACATGCTACATAAACACAACACACACACACACACACACACACACACACACACACACACACACACACACACACACACACACACACACACACACACACACACACACTCCTCCGCAGTTTAGCACTTCAATATTAAATTTTAGGCTCTCCTCCCACGAGACACTGCTGCTCCAATTCAGTAGAGAGACAGACCGCTCTATCTCTTCTTTCCTTCCTCTGTTCTTCTAGCAACGTCTAGAAACGTCTAGAACAGTGATTCTCAAAGTGTGGTCCGGGGACCACTGGTGGTCCGCGACAAAGCTCAGGTGGTCCGTGAGGAGATTTCTAATTTTCTAAGACAAGCTAACAGTAGGCTACATTTGTAACATTATTACAAAGCTAAACATAGTTGAAGTCATATTTTACCACAATAAGACATGCTTGTATAATGTGAAGAAAAAGCAAGTGATCTGCATCAAAATTAGCAGTGTCAAATTAGCACCCGTCAACTGTCAATTCAGTTTACAGGTGGTCCCTGAACATTTTTTGAGGGACAAAGTGGTCCTCGGTCTGAAAAAGTTTGAGAAACACTGGTCTAGAAACATCTAGAAACGTCTCTCTCTCTTGCACACACTCATTCTCTCTTGCACACACTCATTCTCTCTCTCTCTCTCTCTCTCTCTCTCTCTCTCTCAATTTCTCAGCTATCTTCTCATTTCTGTATGTATTTCTTTTTCAAATTCCATTTCAACACACTTTCCCATAATTGAATCTTCAACCTCTCTTCCCCTCCTCTCTCTCATTTTTTTCCAATCAATCACCTCTTCTCAATCCACCATCATCATCATCATCATCATCATCATCATCATCACCACCACCACAACCACCACTACCACCACCAACATCATCATCACCACGACCACCACTACCACAATCACCATCATCATCATCACAACCACCACTACCACCATCATCACCACCACCACCACCACCACCACCACCAACACCGTCACCATCATCTTCATCATCACCACCATAACCACCTCCAGTGGGAGCAGCAGCAACAGCAGCACCATCATTATCATCACAGTCAGCAGTGTCATGATCATCATCATCATCACCACCACAATTTTCATCATCACCAATACCATCCCATCCTCCTCCTCCCCCTCCTCCTCCTCATCATCATAATCCTCTTCCTCATCATCATCATCAGCGGCAGCATCATTATCATCACAGTCATCATCAGTCATCATCATCATCACCACCACCACCATCATCATCACCACGACCACCACTACCACAATCACCATCATCATCATCACCACCACCACCATTTTCGTCGTCATCCTCCTCCTCCTCCTCCTCCTCCTCCTCCTCATCATCCTCTTCCTCATCATCATCTTCAGCGGCAGCAGCAGTGGTCATTTTACAGTGTTCCAGGTGACTAGCTCCAGAGCATCTCAGAACCATATTCTACATGGCTTTCATATTACTGTATGTGCATGCGAGTCATAGCATCCAACAGTACACACCGTTTTTTTGTATGTACACACTAACACATGCATAATGGTCTCACGTGGAAAACATGTGCAAGTACATGTACATATATATGAGGAATGTGTTTTCTTCAAGTAGGCAAAATAATGAAATTGGAACTCTTCAGTTACGTGTCCAGGGGCTGTCTGGCACATTTCATTATGCAGAAGACATGCAGCGAGCGTACGCCCGGATGGGTTGTGTGTGTGTGTGTGTGTGTGTGTGTGTGTGTGTGTGTGTGTGTGTGTGTGTGTGTGTGTGTGTGTGTGTGTGTGTGTGTGTGTGTGTGTGTGTGTGTGTGTGTGTGTGTGTGTGTGTGTGTGTGTGTGTGTGTTATTTTAGAGGGGAACACGCTATTTGGTTCATTTAAAACCACAAATAGCTAAGAGGGAGATGGAGGACTCCTTAAAGTAATGACAGACCAGCGGTAGAAAGACAGAGAGAGAGAGAGAGAGAGAGACAGAGAGAGAGAGAGAGAGAGAGAGAGAGAGAGAGAGAGAGAGAGAGAGAGAGAGAGAGAGAGAGAGAGAATGGGGAGGAAATAAAGAGAGAATGAAATGGATGGGGGTGGAGATTACTGAAATAGAAAGCACATTTACGGTAATGGTTATCAGTGTCTCTTTTGTGGATCTTTTTAAAGAGCGGAAACATAGGTAAAGAGTATCTCTCTCTCTCTCTCTCTCTCTCTCTCTCTCTCTCTCTCTCTCTCTCTCTCTCTCTCTCTCTCTCTCTCTCTTATCCCCCCAAACACACACACACACGCACTCGCGAGCACACACACATACACACACACATACACACACACAGACACACACAAAAACACACACACACAAACACACACACACACACACACACACACACACACACACACACACACACACACACACACACACACACACACACACACACACACACACACACACACACAGCCTTTGTACGAAATTGACTAAAATTTAGAATACAATAATTGCACCCCATTCTCTCTTTAGAGAAAGGAAAGAACAGTGATGCTAAATTACTTGGTTAACCCGTTAAAACACAGCATTATAAATGTGTTGTTACCGGAGTCGTAGTGCATTACCAAAGGCCCTGTGCTGTGTCATAGTAGAGTAGTACTGTGGTAATCAACATTTCAATGACTATGACAGCATGCCTCTGATGGTACTGTGTGCATTATGGGGCTAAGTAATTTAAGAATTAAATAAAGAGCAGGACAGCACTCCAAGTTAAGCCCGACACTGAAGAAGGTTAACCCTGCAACGTCTGACGGGCAATAAACCACAAAACTTGGAGTGCTGTCCTGCTCTTTATTTAATTCATATATTCTCGAGGAATGAGCACCCAGTTGTTCACTTTGTTTGAGTTGAGCGCGTTCCACCCCTTAGCTAAGTAATTTAAGTCATACAAAATGTGTCCTTCATGAAATCACTACTACAGTATACCCCTTTTTTGTAGGAACTTATCAACCCCCCCCCCCCCCCCCCCCCCATGTACTGTACACAATACCTTTTCCCAGTGCCTGTCACCCTTTATAAGAATCACAGTGTGACTGACATGGCTGTAGACTATCTACTGTGTTTACAACCTGCCAGCGAGTAGAGGCTACTGTGTCAGTTTTCTGTTCGTCTTCTTTTTCTTCTTCTTGTTTTACCCCCTGAGCTCCACATGTTTGTATAGCATACTAAATAAGGCCAGCTCCCATGAGACCCCCTCCAGACACGGCTGTCTGCTTGCATAAATATGGTGTTGCCGGACACCTGATGGACATCTGTCTGTTTGGATAATTTGTCGGTGTCTTCTGCTTGTTGTTGACATGTGTTAGACAGTTATGTCTGTTTTAGATATGCCCTGCAAGGATAAAGTTTTTTTTTCTCTTTCCTGTTTGATTCCACGTGTACTTTCTGTTTTACTATGGCTGCCGATCTTTTCTTAATTAAGTGTTATACTGTTGTGGGGTTTGTTTTATGTTGATGATGTTGGAACGTACACCAACTTTCTGTTGACATGGAAATAAATGTATTGAATCTTAAATCATGGAATTATTATTTGATTGGAGATCAAGGCTTAGTTGCATCTCTTGCCCTTGCTTTGTCAACCTCAACACGAATACAATTCTGAGGAATGGTTGGGCATTGATATTGCATTATCATCACGTACATAACATCATTTAAAAAGATTAACATTTGAAGGTCAATCGTACAGTAATACACAACTGAATCTTCATGAGTATATTTTGAGCCAAATATTATTTCGGAGTTCTTATATTATCTCACTTATGTGATGAGTATCTCCAAAGTGCACATGAAGCAAGGCCAGCTTTCTTTCATTCTTTCTTTGCTATCTTCCGTCCTTCCTTTCAGAAACTCTTCTTGTCCTACAGTACATGCAAGACGTGGGTTTATTATAAGACAGAGCAGCAGCATCTGCTATAATATCCTCAAGAGGTCAACCTGTACTTCCTGCACGTTCCAGCAAAACCTTGAGCACATCTCATGTCTTCATTGCTTCATATCTTCACTCCTTTTCTCTCTTCTTCTCCTCTTCTTCTTTTTCTCTCCATCTACACCTCCTCATATCGACCTCAGCTACACATGCCCTTCTCTCCCTTCTTCCTACATCTGTGTGTTTTTCACTTTCTCTCTCTCTTTCTCACCATCTCTCAGGTAACACTAACCAATCCTTAACAGATATTCCAAAGCAAACCCACTGCCCTTGCCGCGATACCTTTCAAACTGTTCTCTATCCATTCCTAAAATCTCCAGACACCTTCCTCTACCACAAACACCTCCTTGAAGAGTGAACAACACAGCGCTGAAAAACAAACATGTTGTGTTACCCTTATCCACAATCCTTATCCTTCTGAAGCCTTTTGTGGCCATGGGTAATCTCTTGCCTCTGCTTTCCTTCTCCATCCTCTTGCTCTCCTCACCTCCATTACCCTCCATCCCCTTTACCTCCACACCCATCAGCTCACATGCTGGTCCCAGCTCGCTCCTCACTATCCAGCCACTGCTACACACAACACTTAACCCTCATGCCACCCCCGTCAACACTGCAGTATAAAAGTCTCCACAGGCCAATGTATTTGGTCCAAAGCAGGGAAAAAAGAGGAAAAAATGGGAAGAAAAAAATAGCCGAAGGAGTGTGCGGCGCAGCTGAACACAGCAGGCATGCGGAAACAGGGCCGAGCCTGAAATAGCATCGCCACCCGATTTAACGCAACACTTTTTACAGCACGCTCTTTGTCTCGTTTTGCCACCATCTGCTTGCTGGAGGGACGGCTTCCAGCATACGCGAGAGAGTGCCACGATGGCATGGGGTGGTGGGATTATTTTAACCCTTTCTACCGCCATGTCCATTTTCCTCATCAACCCCAAACGCCACCCAACAATAGCTTCTGACTGAAGAAGAGTGGGTGACATTCTCTCCTCAACCTCCTTAAACATCCACCCTCTAATACAACTGTTATTGTCCAAAGCAGATGCCACCAAGGAGAGCAACAAAGAAATTAATGGATTAGGGTGGCACATAGGGGCATTGATGGTGGATTTCGATATTAACCATTTCTTCTTTCATTCTTTCATTGTTTGTCATTCCCTACCCCCACAGCCCATCTGACAGTGTCCAAAGCATATACCCCCAAGGATGGGCAACAGAAACAGCAATGGCTTAGGATGTGGGCTTCTTTTGTGGCTCTCTTTAAACCCTTCCTTTTTCCTAATCCATCTGCCTCACCACTTCCAGCCTCAACGCTGACAGTGCTCCCACTGGCTTGGAGTGGGGATAAGCAAGCAGACATTTTTTTTACCCATTCTTCTTCCACCTCCACCTCCCTCAACATCCCTATACCCTTAGCAAACCTTAAGACCACTACCCGGCAGTGCCAACAGCTAGGCATCATAGAAAGTATTGACTCAGGCTGGCATGAACAGGTGACAACTTCCCCTTTCATCTCCCTCATTCCCCACTGCACATAAAACACCATCCGACATTGCCAACATCTCGTGGTAGGGAGCCTACTTCTTTTAACCCTTTCCAC
>NC_085866.1:37526812-37621812 GCF_034702125.1 Engraulis encrasicolus | reverse complement strand
CAGCCCCATGAAAATAGAAAATAATGGTGATAGTCAAAATCTTGGATAGAAACAGGGCTGGACTGGCCATCTGGCATGGCGGGCATTTCCAGGGAGCCCCGCACCCTCGTGGGCCCCCAATTTTTTATTTTTTACATTACTGAAAATAGGGGCCCACGAGGGTGCGGGGCCCACCGGTGAGTCAGTTCTCCAGCACTAATAGTAATGAGGGGGCCCCCTTAAATCCAAAAGTGCCCGGGCCCTATTTATCGCCCAGTCCAGCCCTGAATAGAAATGGACATTTCGCTGCATTATTGTCTCAGCTGTGTGATAAAAAAAATGTTCTATGCACAGTAAAATCACTCTGTGGAAAATGCGTTGAAATTTAGATTAATTCTACTGGGTCCACCAGGCCCATGAAAATACAAAACAATGGTGATAGTGATGGGTAACCTGGATTCCAAAGTCCAGTGCCACATATTCCAAATATAGCCAATATAATGAACCAGCTGACCCACTGCCAGTATCAAGCAAGAGATTGCGAAGTTGTATGACTTTTGTGTGCTTCACCTGTGGGCCTACAGGATTGTACAGGTAGCTGTTAATACCTGGTGGAGCATCAGTACTAAAGCTGTGAATGCTCCTTGGAATGACCTGTGTTTTTTAAGAAATCCCTGCAGTAGTTCAATAGAGAGTACATACAATACAACTGTATGTGATGTTGGAAAGAGTGGCTTCCCAAAACCTGTACTTAAGTGGCTTCTAGGTATGTCATGGGTATCACCAGGTCCAGAGTCCATTGCCAAGGGCCTCTCAGGTAAGTTATTGTACTCATCTGATGGAGTAAAGTGAAATACTACCACAGGCGATGGGATAAAGAAGTAATGGCACTCTTCAATACAGTTAGGCTAGTGACAATGGCCTCAAAATTTGGAGACACCCCAACCGGAGGTAGAACAAAACCCAATAATGTTTTTCCTCATCTCTAAGGTGTCCCATACATGAAAATGATTCTTGGCCATAGTGATTTTAATGCTAAGCCTAAAAATTTTACACATTTCCATATGCACCTCCAAACAAAAAAAGGACCCAAAATGTGACTTCTCCGTATGGGAGTAGATATACAAAAAAACATGCAGAAAATTACCAGAAGCTCTGAGAGCTTTGAGAATTGGTATGCTTGTGCCCAGGGGCTACCTGCACCAGATAGAAGTGGTTGTATTGGACCATCTTGATGTATGAAAGAGATATAGGCATTTAATCACACACCTAAAATAGGCGGAAAATGAAAAAAAGTGATATTTATACAGAATGTCATCATTTACATTGTAATTGCTTTGTCAGGGAATGTCATATGCACACATATGATATCTTGATGGAAAGGTGAGATTGTTCTGAATCCAGCAATACCTCATATGTATATATTTTCTGAATATTAAAGATGGCATATAGTTCAATGCATGAGGTGCCCAGAATGAAAAAAATCGAAAGGGAATTACAGGACCTATTTCAATGCACTTAAAGGAAAGCTCACAATTGTATTACAGTAGGCTATATTACGTCAAATAAACTTATTATTAGTGTGTGGTGCTAGAGATTATGCTTGAATGAAGAATCAGATTAGGGTGAAAATATATTTAATCACTAGTGTATATATATATACAGTATATATATAATTTCTTGCACATCTGTAGGTATTGTTAAGCTGGAAAATGCAGTGACTCCACCTACTTCCAATGCCTTGCAACTAGCTCATCAGAATATTGCATCACTCCTTTCAGGTAGATATGATAGAGGAAGGGGAAAGAGTGGATGTTATTCAATTTGTTCAGAGATCTTTTATCTTCCACGAAGTGAAGCTCTCCAGTTCTTCTCCCATGAAAGAGCCAGCTATATATATATTTATATATTTCTTGCATCTGTAGGCAATTGTAAAGCTGGAAAAGATGAGATTGTGCTGAATTTAACATTACCTAATATATATTCTCAACATTGATGATGGTACACCATTCAATACATAATGTGTCCAAAAAAGAAAGAAAATGAACCAGTCTATTCCATAGATATAAAAGTTCAAAGGCTGGTTCATTAATTAACCGTAGTGGTGCTCTGAAGCCTAGTATATATTTAAGTAGGCCTGTAATATTATTAACCAATACAACACAGTAAGGGAACTATATGGTATAAAGATATTTGTTCTTAAAACTTCCTTACAATAATATAGCGTACCAGAGATACACTGCACCAACATACCACTGATGTATACAGGTATCGTAATGGCATTGATAAACCTAAATCAATAAAATCGATCAATCAATCAAAGTACATCATGATACAAAATTGCCATTCAATGTCCTAACGATTAGAGAAAGAGAAGAGAGAAGAAAGGATGCATTGTGTACTGTACTGTATCACTTAAGGCAGATGAGAATAAACCTTTTCACATTTCTTTTTAAAATAAGATACTATCGGGGCAGTTCTAATTTGGACAGGAAGCTGGTTCCAGCATTTTGCATAATGACTAAATGCCATCTCACCCTGTCTAGATCTGGTCAGTATAGAGAATTTAAGTTCATTACATTTCCCTGACTCTTTTATCCAATGGCTACATTCAGTGTGTGTGGAAAATACAGAGTGCAGGCTTATACTGTATATATAGGGTTATAAGAGTTGAGCATGAAGATAAATACTCCTAGAAGATATGTGTATGCTATGTGTGATATGTGTGTTTTCAGCTTCTTAAAAGTTGAGGGGGATGACCAAACTCTTGTATCAGCTAGTAACTTGTCAGACCATTGGGATTACCTTGTCAGAGGCCAAGGCCAGACTGTTGGTGTTACAGTATTGTGAAGCAACATTACGTTTTAGTGCAGCCTCAGATAAAATGAAACAGTTCCTTCCAGGAGAGAATTGCACTCAAGGTACAGAACCTGAGTGGCATATTGGGTCAGGTACAGTCTGATTTTCTGTATATTGAACAGTGCAAAAGAGCATCAGTAATTTAAGCAGTGTTTTCATAAATGATGGGCAGTCATAAATAATAACACCCAGGTTTATGTAGCGTTTTCTGGGGTAACAGTGGTTGACCTCATGTCTTGCTTGATATAATGGCAGATGATGGTGGTGTTGCTTCATCTATTGGCCAGGTCTGAGAGACAGGCAGATAGACACATAGACATTGCAAAAAGGCGGAACCAAGACAATGCATTAGAGCATTATAACACCCTAATTTTCCCAGCTATTTATTGTAATTCAAGTTGTAGACATTGAATGCATAGCTTGAAATGGTACAAAGGTAAATTAGACATCTAGAGGTGAAAGAGATGTTCTGAAATGTTTGTGGTGTACACACAGAAACTATGGAGTTATCTCGCTGGGCAGACAGGTGTTTATCATCAACATAGCAGGGAGCAGGGTGAGTGGACAACATTGCCCAGTGAGATGAGATAAAGATGGCAAAGACAGAGGGGCCTAGCACAGAACCTTGTTACCCCTGAGAGGATTTGAGTTGAGGGGTCTTGACCATGGCACATTAAAGGAATGCCCAGTGTGGTCTACCTCTGATGCCTTGTTCCCAATCAATTGTATTAAGCCTACATTTAGCAAATGGACCAGGATAGATAACGTCATTACTCTTCTGACTTGCACTTTGGTTGGCCCTTTCTTCCAGGTCCAGCCAAACAATTTGCTTAGCTGTAGAATATGATGTGGTTGCTGGTGTATTTGACACACTGTTATTTCCCTTAGTTTAACAAACATACCCTAGCCTTACCTTTCCGCCTATTTGCCAAAAATGATTTGCCAAAATGATATTGTAAAAATAAAACGATCTGCTACCGAATGAAGAAAAGTGTGAGACATCATAGTTCTTTACTTGGTCAATCCAGCCATATAGTCATCAGATGACATGGATAAGTTAAGTGAAATGTCACCAGTAGGCTACAGATATGGTGCTTTATGACTTCACTAACATTTAATGGCAGAAAGTGGGTTAATCAATTTAAAATAAGCTATGAAACAAATAATTCACTAACATGTGACATGATGGTATTAAGAGTGCACATCCAGCAGAAAAGCATCAGCAGATGCCAAATCAAAAAACTTCTTCAGATCTATGTTCGAAACGTTGCTCCAAATAAATGAAGTCTTTTGCAAGCAGTGTGCAGAATAGATCCTTTCCCGCTCCTACATGATGGTATTAAGCCACACCTGAGTGATGTCAGGTAATGCCTGAGTGAAGCTAATGAATAAAGCTGTGCATGGATGTATGAACTTTTGAATTCACTGAATAAGTTTGCTATTCCCCTCCCTGTTTATTTCAGTAGGCTCATGAAATAAAATGCCTTGGCTTCCTGCTGTCAGGCTTTGGTAATACACATACCATTTGTATGTAAACATAAATCATTGCTCCTTCCAGGAGCAGTCTTTATTTATCACACTACCACCACCCAGCACCTCCTCCCTCCCTCCTCTCTATAATCACAGCAGACCTGGTTAAAGCCCAATTAAACTGGATTAGGACATCACCAAGACTGCTAAAAGACCTGTGGTGCTGAAGTGGCTGAGCTGCTGGAATATTTATTCAGCCGAGTGTACATCTTAGTAAGGCACCAACTCTGAACACATTATGCCTTATCCTGGTCCCCAAAAAGCCACATCCAAAAGAGATAAACGACTTAAACCGAGAGGCCCTCCCTTCACGCAGCACGAAGACAGCCGTGGGGCAGCCGTGGCATAGTGCAGTGTTTCCCAACCTTTTCTGTATTGCGTATCCCCTGAGCCTTTTTGTCATACAAGAAGTACCCCCTAACTCATATATCCTCTATCCCATGTGACCACTGTATTTCCCATACATTTGTTATCATTACACTTTCCCCACGTACCCCCTGTAGTGTGCCTCCGTACCCCTAGTGGTACACGTACCCCTGGTTGGGAAACACTGGCCTAGTGGTTAGAGAGTTGGTCTTTCAATCTGAGGGTTGCAGGTTCAAATCCCACCTGACCTCTCCCTACATCTCCATAGCTGAAGTGACCTTAAGCAAGGCACCTAACCCCACATTGCTCCAGGGACTGTAACCAATACCCTGGCAAATAATAAATGTAAGTCGCTTTGAATAAAATGAAAGCGTCAGCTAAGTGAAATGTAATGTAATGTAATGAAGACAATGCTGTAACATAGACTCAGACTGCAGTAAGTCATGCACTGGATCTAGTACAGTTTTCATACCAGGAGAAGGTTGGAGTGGATGATGCCATCACATACCTATTGCACAGGACATATAGTCATGTTCCTTTACTTTTCCAGCGCTTTCTACAACATCCAACCCTCCATTTGGAGAGAGGCTCCTGGGTTTGGATGCCCTCCTTGTGCACTTGATCACACTAACAGAGTGGCCACAGTTTGTCAAACTGAAAGATTGCCTCTTGGACACTGTAGTATGTGTGGTACTAAAGCAGCCTGGGGAACTGTGCTCCCTCCTCTCCTGTTCACTTTGTACACATCGGACTTAACATATTTACAACACAGGCACATACCACATGCAGACATTCTTGGATGATAATACAATTGTAGGCTGTATTAAGGCAGGAGGGAATACAGGAGTACAGGGCTTTGCAGTGGTGTAATGCACCTACAACTCAGCACTAAGACCAAGCAGATGAAGGTGGACTTTTGGAGGTCTAAGCCCGCTCTGCAACCAATCTAAATTGAGGTTGATGAAGTGGAGATTGTAAGCACATCTCAGTATTTCAGCGTATAACAAGACAACAAACTGGACTTGTCAGCCAAAGATGCCTTTTAGAAGCATACAGTATACAGTATTGGCTATACTTGTCTGCTATAAACTCCTTAATATGTTCTATGAGACTGTTGAAGCCAGTATGTGTCCTTTTCTATGCAGTGGTGTGCTGGGGAGGGAGCACAATGAAGAGGGGGTATTGGGTGTCTTGAAAGACTGATAAGGAAAGCTAGCTCTTTCATGGAAGAAGAACCGGAGACCTCCACTTCGTGGAAGATAAAAGATTTCTGAACAAACTGAATAACATCCACTCTATTTCCCCTTCCTCTATCATATCTACCTGAAAGGAGTGATTCAATATTCTGATGAGCTAGTTGCAAGGCATTGGAAGTAGGTGGAGTCATTGCATTTTCCAGCTTAACAATGTCAATGTGCAAGAAATAAAAAAAAAAAAAATATATATATATATATATATACGTGTATATACATACACACTAGTGATAAATATATTTTCACCCTAATCTGATTCTTCATTCAAGCATAATCTATAGCACCACACAACAATAATAAATTTATTTGAAGTAATATACTGTAATACAATTGTGAGCATTCCTGTCACCACTAAAGTGTATTGAAATAGGTCCTGTAACTCCTTTTCGATTTTTTTTCATTCTGGGCACCTCATACATTGAACGATATGCCATCTTTACTATTCAGAAAATATATACATATGAGGTATTGCTGGATTCAGAACAATCTCACCTTTCCATCAAGATATCATATGTGTGCATATGACATTCCCTGACAAAGTAATTACAATGTAAATGATGACATTCTGTATAAATATCACTTTTTTCATTTTCCGCCTATTTTAGGTGTGTGATTAAATGCCTATATCTCCTTCATACATCAAGATGGTCCAATACAACCACTTCTGTCTGGTGCAGGTAGCCCCTGGGCACAAGCATACCAATTCTCAAAGCTCTCAGAGCTTCTGGTAATTTTCTGCATGATTTTTTGTATATCTACTCCCATACGGAGAAGTCACATTTTGGGTCCTTTTTTTGTTTCGAGGTGCATATGGAAATGTGTAAAATTTTTAGGCTTAGCATTAAAATCACTTTGGCCAAGAATCATTTTCATGTATGGGACACCTTAGAGATGAGGAAAAACATTATTGGGTTTTGTTCTACCTCCGGTTGGGGTATCTCGAAAACGAAGGCCTTTTTGGGCCCATTGTCACTAGCCTAAGTTGTATTGACTGCTTTGTAGCCTAGGCATTCCAAGGAACATTCACAGCTTTAGTACAGATGCTCCTCCATGAATTGTAGGCCCACAGGTGAAACACACAAATATAACAGTCATGCAGCTTTGCAATCTCTTGCTTGATACTAGCAGTGGTCCAAGGCAGCAAGGAGTTGATATTGTGTTGCAAAAGAGCAAATTTGCCTAAATATAGCAGTTTGACCATCAGTCTGTCCTGAGACTGAAGTCTGTGTAAGTGGATCGACTGAATACACAACCTGCTTAGATATTCCTTCTGTTTGTGCTCCCAATACAGGTGATCTCACTAATTAACTCATCAACCTGGTTTAAGTGGTAGGCTATTTATATTATATTGGCTGGGGCAAATGTGTCACGTGGTTTGTCCACCTCTGTTTTAAGACAATGGCAAACCTAGATTCAAAAGCTACAATCCAGTGCCACAGATTTCAAATTACCTGGTTTTACCTGTCCAATTGCCCCAACTGGAAAGGTAAAACTAGGTATGTCATTTGGAATATGTGGCACTGGACTTCAGCTTTGGAATCCAGGTTGCCTATCACCATCACCATTATTTTGTATTTTCATGGGCCTGGTGGACCCGGTAGAATTCATCTAAATTTCAACATATTTTACACAGAGTGATTTTACTGTGCATAGAAAATTTTTATCACAGAGCTGAGACAATATGTTTTTTATTGGGTAGCTTTATGCAGCAAAATGTCCATTTCTATTCCAAGATTCTGACTATCACCATTATTTTGTATTTTCATGGGGCTGGTGGCCCCGGTAGACTTCATCCAAATTTCAAAATATTTTACACAGTGTGTTTTTACTGGGTGTAGAACATTTTTACTATAGGGCCAAGGCAATATCTTTTCATAGGGGGCATCTGATGCACCCTAATGTACACATTTGCTACTGTATGCCTGCTGGAAGCCTGTGAACATGTGAGAGAGATACGAGTCAAAGTGTTGATCCATACACTGATCTTTGTCAGACCCCACAGCCAAAGTTCACCAAGACTTGATTGAATGTAAAACCCTGAACTTTGAAGGGTTAACAAACACCCATCAGCCCACTTGGTTGAGTTTAGTTGTAGGCCACAGGAAGCGAAGAAAAAGCAGTCCAGTTTCCTGCAACTAAAACCTGTAGCCCCTTGATAATAATAATAATAATAATAATAATAATAATAATAATAATATTAGGCCTAATAACTGTATTTGTATAGCCCAATATCATACAAGGCATGCAGCTCAAAGTGCTTAACAAATGGATAAACAACAATATTTAAAAATGTAGTGAGGTAGAAAAGATAGAAAGAAACAAGAAAGAAATAGCAGAAAAACACGAGAGGAAACTAAACAAAATAAAAAAGTAAGTAGATAGATAATAAATAAGTAAATGTAAAGAAAAATGAAATGAAGGACTTGAAAGAAGAGATAAGCGGCATTAGATCCACAAGGGTTTAGGCCCAAGATAAGTGATATATAGTCGCAGTGAATGGGGCACTCAGATGTGGCCCCTGGTGGCAAGGGAGCCCCCTGCCAGGGCTAGTTATGAACAGATTAAGGATGCTGTGACGCACTGGGTTCCATCAGTGTAATAGTCACTGCATCACCTTTACTATCACAGTAGCCTACTACACCACTATGACCGTACACAGGACCTTTAGTAATACATTACCACTTGGTCTTTGCCATTCTGGTAAATAACAAGGGCCAAGTCTTACTGCGTTAAACCACACTAGGCCTACACACCCTTACACACACTAGGCCTACTACACACACAAACACAAGCGTTCTGATGAGCATGAAATGGCATGAAGTATGCTTTTTGCCCAAAGCAACATGAAAACAATAACATGCTAAACACGGTGGCCCTTCACGCATAATCATAAAAAAACAACAATATGTATGCGGTTCATTCCTCGCACAAGTATCAGCGTCCCCTACACAATGCAGTTAGCATGCTAAAAATGTTAGAATCCTCTTCACTCAAAACCCCACATGAATAAAATAAATATGAAAAAACATTGTTATATGAAAACTTGCACGCTTACTCAATGACTGCTAAGCTTCACTGCTGTATGTAAATATATTCACAAAACTGAATCCGAACAAGGCACAGAGTTGAAAATTAGAGACAAGAAAATCTGTCTACTCCAGTCTGCATCGTCAGTATTCACAGGCGCACACACACACACACACACACACACGCACAAACACACACACAAACAAAACAACATTAACACCCTCACAATCAGGGACGTGCACAGGAATCTCAAAGGGCAGTTGCTCTAACCTGAAGAAAGGGCAACCCCCCCCCCCAAAAAAAAAAAACTAAAAAAACCCATCAACAATGAGCGGCCTTCAGAATTTTTAGGAAACTGCACCATGGGTATTATTATTTTTAGTAGTAGTAGTAGTAGAAGTAGTATATTATTGTCATAATTATTAATATTATTTTATTGTATAGTATCTTGAATATGCGTACCATATGATATAACATGCTAGTTTTTAAACATGTAGGCCTACCTATTAATCATATCAGAGATGATCAGCCTTATGCCCACCTGCCCTAAATGTCTCCTGATCCACATTTCCTCATGTGTGGTATGTGGCTGCCCCTAAATTAAATTAAATTATGAGAAAAAGCCTTGATAGTTTTTAAACCTGTATCAGTCACAGAGATGATCAGTCTTATGCCTACCTGCCCTATGTGCAGAGGTCTGTGGCTCTGAGTCATCCTCATCTTAAATGAAATGAAATGATGAGTAAATTAATAGGCTAAATATGAGGACGCTTAATCAATTAACCCACTGTCATCTTTATAATCCTTGTAGCAGCCAAAGTAGACTTTAAGTTATAATAAATAGAAATAGTTTAAAAATGGTTAAAAAGATAATTTAATTTGAAATTTCATTAATAGGCATATTCCATGATTAAAATGATGAATATTATATAGGAAAGCTAAAACAATAAGAATTCACAGGTTTAGGTCATTTGTTGGGTCTTTTGTAACCTATAGCCTATTAAAAATGTGTACTGTCACTTTAAGAATTGACGAGCCGGCTTTCATTTCAGATCGCAAAGAACCGTGGCGTCTTGGGGGGGGCGACCAGTTCTTATCTGTTGCTCTGAAGCTCCGAGCTTCTCGCATATTTTATAACCTTTTATTTTCATTACAGATATTTTAGTTAGTTCATGCACATTTTGTAGGCCTATGTCTTGAGAAGAACAGTAAACGTCAGTTATCATGTGAAGTGGATTTATTTCAATTACATGGACATTGACAGTGGAAACAGTATCTTTGGGTCGGAGAATATATCAGCGTAAGAAAAAGCACTTTCCTAGCGGTCTCACCAAGATCAAACCTCTACAATCCTGAAAAAGATTCTCTGCCTCACCTGCACCTGTTCATTTTTTTCGCAGCCAACTCTGCAGAGATGTGCTTCCTTTAGCTAGCCTACCCCCTTAAGTTCTCTCTTGCTTGATAAAACGACATGTCATCTGCATGTTTCTTAGTTGGGTTAGCCTTCCACAAAACAACCTGAGCCATGTAAAACGTTGACTGCAAGCTAGCTGGCTGTCGTTTTTTCCCAATATCTGAACGTGGCACACCGGCTGTCAGATTATTTAGGATCACTAAACGTCCTAAACTCGAGATCGGCTTTAAGAGACATTAATTGTGATCATGTAGTTTAATACTGTGTAGTCTGCTATGTTTCCAGCTCACCTCAGGCCGTCAGGGCAGTCTCTCTACTCCCACGACATCTTCGACATATTTTGCGTCTCTGCCCTGGTCGCATGCATGCTTGCTCCCCCCTCCCTCCCATGTAGAGCTGCGCGTGCCCCCCGCAACGCGCATGCTGCCCCTCCCTTTGCCTATCTCTCGAGGTGCAGGTGAATCTGAATTTGAAAACTTAATTTAGGAAGCTTCAATCAAAATACGAATTGCAAAGCAAATCAGTTGAAACATGAAATCTTAGCCTATTTTTCCGAGGCATATCTACAGCTGGCTGTCGGGTTTTTTTGCTACCTAAACGTGGCGCTGGCTGGCTGTTAGATGTATGATAACTAAAAGTTCTAAACTCAACATTGTATTAGAGAGGTTGATTGTGAGCATATTTTGTACCCTAATATGTAGACTGTGTGTAGGGCTCTAGCCGACACCCAGGCATCTTCAAAATGTTCCGTGTCTCTTATAGGCGCTCAAGCGCCTGTCGCGTGCCTTCTCCCTCCCCACCGGAGTTGTTGCGTAGGCCTACCTCACATCGCTCGTGCCCATTCTCGACGGGTCTGATGAATTTGTATGACTGACTTAAGTCTTTATTGTACAAAACTTCAATCAAAATTATGAATTATAAAGAAATCAAATGATATTGAAATATGAAATTATAATTGCCATATTATTTTCCCCTCCCTTGGAAGGGCAATATCAGCCAATGTGGGCAAAAGGGCCGTTGCTCGGGCACCGTGGGCAACTATGCTGTGCACGTGCCTGCTCACAATGCTGTCCTTTGCAGCAGCACCATCACAGTACAAGAGACCATGTGACCTGCAGCACTTTCCCACAAAGGAGACAAGCATCTTACACACACGCAAGAACACACACACAAACATGCATGTGCGCTCACAGATACACACAGCATGCGCTCACACAAATACAGAGCACGCCCTGTCTCTCTCTCTCTCTCTCACACACACACACACACACACACACACACACACACACACACACACACACACACACACACACACACACACACACACACACACACACACACAGATACACACACACGGACACATGGACACACACAGAGACACACACACACGATCACAGACATGATAACTTAGCCACTACAGTCCGCGTATTGTGTCTACAGACATGCAGTGCTCATACTTGACAACAACTCTTTCATGTACACGACAGAGCAAGAATCCTTTTGTGCCTCCATGAAAGCATCGCTGTAGTATATACAAGGTAGAACATATTCATACTCATACTTGGGGGAAAACAACAGTATAACAAGCAATTTCCCAGTAAACGTTGCAGTGATTATGCTGCCCTCGGCCTGCGTTACTGGTGCAGAACTAAACAGCTAGCGAACAGTTCAAGAGGAGGCAAGCTGAAGTGTGATTTTGTCCTTTTATTTTCTTTCTTTCATTTCCTTACTGACTTGACTTGCATTTCCACATTCAATACTTCTCTTTACTCACTCTCTCAAAACTGTAAAACTGTAACAGAAAACGAAATAAAGATATGTGAATCTCACATACTTTACCATTTGCACGTGGCACAAATCTACACGCAATCCAGCGATATAATTTCAGCACACACAAACGTGACCTAGCATTGCTAAGTAGAATGAAATTAGCCAACATTTCCAGGCAAGTAAAACATCAATTCTGGAGCCAAATAGATCGTAATATACAGCAAAATAGCAGTGCAGCTTCGTTTACAAACTCAATCTTACACAAAAGCTTACTTACAGACTTATATTGTCCAAGGCACAAGTGTGAAAAGAATAGAGATTGCGGGAGAGATGAAGTTCGGTGGCTTTACGGCAGAAAACAATTGAAACACTGGCAGGAACTGACCAGGAAGTAGATTTGCGCTTAAGGCGCAGTACCGCGAGAAAATCCACTAGGTGGCGGTATTCACCATAAGATTTACGGGAGTCATACTAAACTCAGGCATGAAATTAAATGGAAGGCAGAACACTCCCCGCTTGGCGTATAACAAATATGCCACTACAAACATTTACTTTAAACACAAAATACTCAAGGTTCAAAAGGATATGGTCTTCTAGCTTTCATCAGAAAGCAGAACGACGATCTCTGAGATGGGTCTCAGAAGGACTTTAACAGTTCCGTCTCTCACGATCTTTACTTCCACCTTCCGGGTCCTCTTGTCCCGGCTCGGCAGCGTGTTGACGATCACTCCCACAGGCCATTCGTTCCTGTGGGCTTGACTGTCCTTGAGCAAGACGACGTCGCCGGTCTTGACGCTTGGTCTTTCGTCTGTCCACTTTCGGCGGCCCTGCAGCGTAGATAAGTAGTCTCTCCTCCATCTCTTCCAGAAGGTGTTTGCGAGGCACTGGACGTGTTTCCACTGCTTCCCATGCAGTTCAGCCATCTGGAAGTTTCCAGAGGGCGCGGAGACGGTGCTCATCTTCTGGGTCAGGAGCATTGCCGGGGTAAGGACGGTGGGCTCGTTGGGGTCGGAGGACACAGGCACCAGGGGTCTCGCGTTCATTATAGCCATGACTTCGGCCATAAGAGTGCTCAATACCTCGTGTGTCAGGCGAGTGTGTCCGGTCTGGAGCAGCATGGCATCCAGGATGCGCCTGGCGACGCCAATGAGTCTTTCCCAAGCCCCCCCCATATGCGAAGAATGGGGCGGGTTGAAGACCCAGGAGCACCCCCTGCTCTGGAGGTAAGTTGTAACTGGTGAGCCTTCGGTGTCGATGCCCAGCTCCTTGCAGGCACCGACGAAGTTAGTCCCTCTGTCGGAGCGGAGAAGCTTGGCCGGGCCCCGGATGGCGAAGAATCTTCTCAGGGCATTTATGAAGCTGTCGGTGGTCATGGACTCTATGAGCTGTGGACAGCCCTGGTGGTCAGGCATGTGAAGATCACTGCCCAGCGCTTGCTGTCCGCACTTCCTCCTCTTGTCCTCCGAGTCATAATGGCCCATGGCCCGAAGACATCAAGGCCTACGTGGGTGAAGGGAGGCTCTGGAGTGAGCCTGTCGGGAGGCAGGTCGGCCATCTTCTGTTCTTGCAGGCGCCCGCGTAGCTTGCGGCAGATCACACACTTGTAGATGACAGAAGAGACTAGGCGCTTACCTCCGATGATCCAGTATCCAACTGCTCCCACGGCACCCTCCGTTATGTGACGCCCCTGGTGCACTACTTGTTCGTGGTAGTACCTCACCAGCAGTGTGGCGATGTGGTGAGTGTGTGGGATAATCAGAGGATGCTTCTCTTCCGTTGGCAGGTCCGGGGCGGACGAGATGCGACCTCCGACCCGCAGCAGGCCGCTTTCTTCGGCCACTGGATTGAGTTTCTTGAGGGGACTCTGCTTCGGAAGCGCTTTGCCCTCTCTGAGGCATTCGAGTTCGGTGTGGTAGGCATCGTGCTGGACAGCATGGATGATGACACTCTCTGCGTGGGACAGCTCGCTTGTGGTGAGTGCGTCCTTGAAAGAGCCCCACCTGTTGCGCGATGAGTTGGGTGGACTGCCTCTAAAGGATGCAGCAACATGGATAAGCCTGGCTGTAGCTTTGCAGAGATTCTTCCAGCTAGAGAATCTTTTGAAGCGCTGAGAGCCCAGAGGAGCATCCAGGGCTCTGGTAGCCAGAACTGCAACCTCAGGCCGGATCTCTGCGTCTGCTTCGGGTTCGATGAGGGTGAAGACATTGGGTTCTGGAGCCTCCTCTGCGGTCTCGCGTGTGAGGAAGGTGGGACCTGAGAACCAACTGCTTTGCTGTAGCTCTGCTGCCGGCATGAACCTTGTAGCATGGTCCGCAGGATTCAGGTCCGTGGGGACGTAGGACCACTGGTCTGGATGGGTGCATTGCCTGATGCGGGTCACCCGGTTGGCCACGTAGACATAGAATCTTCTTGACGAGTTATGGATGTAGCCAAGCACGATTCTACTGTCCGTGAAGAACCTGACAGCATCCACATCGATGTCCATCTCGTCTCTGATCAGCTCGTACATCTGAACAGCCAGCACGGCCGCACAGAGCTCGAGGCGGGGGATGGTGTGAGCAGGACGGGGGGCCAGCCTGGACTTACCCATGATGAAGCCCACATGTGGTTTGCCGTCAGCGGTGACTGCCCTCAGGTAAGCGACGGCGCCTATGGCTACCGTGGAGGCGTCGGAGAAGATGCAGAGTTCTCGTCTCTGAGTTGAAGTCAGTAGTGCGGGGATGTAGCACCTCTTTATGAGTAGGTCTTCCAGAGCTTTTAGGGAGTCTTTCCACGTGTTCCACTGAGTCTCTTTCTCCGGGTCGAGTGGAGTGTCCCACCCCTGCTCTGTTGACAGTTCTCTCACTAATGCTTTTCCTTGCATTACGACAGGAGCGACGAACCCCAGGGGGTCGTATAGGCTGTTGACCGTGGACAGGATACCTCTTCGAGTGTACGGCTTTTCTTCCCGGGACACTAAGAAGGTAAAGCTGTCCGTTTCCAGGTTCCAGGATAGGCCTAGGCTTCGCTGGAGGGGGAGAGGGTCGACGCCGAGTTCCAGGTCCTTCAGGTCCTTGGAACGGTCTTGTTCAGGTAAGGCTTCCATCACCTGTTCGCTGTTTGATGCTACTTTATGCAGCCGTAGGTTCGACTCTGCGAGCATTTCTGTGGTTCTTGTGATGAGGTCTATCGCTTGCTCAGGTGTAGCGACAGAGGTCAGCCCGTCATCAACATAGAACTGGCGCTCCACGAACTGTCTCGCGTCGGAGCCGTAGTCCACTTCGCCTCTCTCGGCGGCTCGCCTCATGCAGTAGATGGCGATGGCTGGGGATGGGGTATTCCCAAAGACGTGGACTTTCATCCGGTACTCCACTACGGGCTTGCTGAAGTCGTTGTCCTCATACCAGAGGTAGCGGAGGTAGTCTCTATGATCGTTTCTGACCACAAAGCAGTAAAACATTTGTTGCACATCTGCTGTAATGGCGATTGGCTCTTTTCTGAAGCGAAGGAGCACCCCTAGGAGCGTGTTATTCAGATCGGGGCCGCTGAGAAGCACGTTGTTCAGGCTGGTGCCTTGACATTCAGCGCTTGAGTCGAACACTACTCTTATCTGACCCGGCTTCTTCGGGTGGCACACGCCGAACGTGGGCAGGTACCAGTGTTCTTTACCTGGCTCCAAGGGTGGCGCACGCTCTGCTTGGTCGTTGTCCAGCATTCTCTGCATGAACTCGGTGTAGTGACTTTTCATTTCTGGCTTTCTCTCCAGAGTCCTCCTGAGTGAGGCTAGACGATTCACTGCTTGTTCCCGGTTGCTGGGGAGGAGTCGTCGTGGCGACCGGAACGGCAGAGGTGTTACCCAGCTGTGGTCGTCATCCTGGTAGACCTCCTTGTCCATGATGGTCAGGAACGCTCTGTCGTCCATCGACAGCGCTGGTTTGTTGTCGTCTCTGGAGCTCTCGAAGACGGAGTGCCCCAGTCCATCTGTGCTCGTTACCTGGTCCAGGTCGTCCTGCTGGGTGGCGGAGAGACATTGGTGGCGGTGTGGCTTGCCACCATAGCCCTCCTTCACCTGGATGTTGTTTGGACAGGGGCAGAGAAAAGATGAACGGCCGTTGGGTAGCACACTTGCCTTGTACACGTTGACTTCGGCTGGCTTGTGGACAGCATCCAGGCAGGCCTCGCCCACGATGACCCAGCCTAGGTCGAGCCGTTGCGCATAAGGAGCGTTGTGTGGCCCGTTGATCTGTTCCCGTACCTTGTGGACTCTCAGGATGTCCCTTCCTAGGAGCAGGAGGATAGGTGCGTCGGGGTCCACAGCGTCGATCTTGTGCGCGACTGGCTGGAGGTGTGGATGGTTGTATGCTACCTCTGGTGACGGGATTTCTGATCTGTCGTCGGGCACCATGTCGCACTCGATCAGCGTGGGGAGCGGGAGTTGCAGTTTCCCATCCATGGACTCGAGCACGAAGTTGCTGGCTCGCCTGCCGGAGGTCTCTGTAGTCCCGGAGCAGGTTTTCAGTGTGTACGGTGCTGGGCTGGCTTTGACACCGAAGAGGTTGAAGAACTCTGCTTTGGCGAGAGACTTGTTACTCTGTTCATCCAGCACTGCGTACATCTTGACTGCTTTCTCTTTTTCCCCTACAGGAAAGGCTTTGATGGCGCAGATCTTGGCGCATGAGCGTGGGGTGTCTGCATTACCACAGATCTCGGTGCAGTAGGACACGGCTGCCGGTGTTTCCTCCGTTTGCTCCCCGCTTTCCTCCTTGTGTGCTTTGGAGTTCTCTGCAGGTGGCGGAGGACCAGGGTGGAGAGCGGCTATGTGTCTTTCACTGTTGCACTCAGTGCATTTGATGGGCGCTTTGCAGTCTTTTGCAACGTGCTGAGTTGACCCACAACACTTGTAGCATATGTGGTTGTCTTTCAGGTATGCCCTGCGTTCATCGATAGTCTTTAGCCTGAAGGCTCTGCACTTTTTGAGTGGATGTGGCTTCTTGTGCAGTGGACACTCACTGTCTGGTTCGCTGGTGCTCTTCTCCGTGGAACCAGTATGACTGTCGTTGGACTTGGACTTAGCCTCCGTCTTGTGCACGGCGACCGTAGCTTTCTGGCTGGGCTTTACGACCTTGTCGGGTCTGGACGGCGTGGAGGTGGCGAAGGCGAAGCTGGGGTCGTTCCGGACTTTGGCCTGCTGGCGGACGAAGTCTGAGAAGACCGGGAATGGAGGGAAGGCTACCCCGTATTGTTCCTTGAACCTGGAGCCCGTGGTGATCCATCTCTCTTGGAGGCTATAGGGCAGCTTCTCAGCGATGGGGTTTACCCCCCGGGCCGTGTCTAGGAAGGCGAGGCCGGGGAGGTATCCATCCGCCTTCGCACATTCCAGTTCGAGGAGGATGTCGCCCAGTTCCCGGAGCTTGGCGCTGTCTTTGTTAGTTAGCTTAGGGAACTCTTCCAGCTTTTTAAGCAGTGCATGCTCGATGACCTCTGGTGTGCCGTAGCAATCTTCCAGGCGTTGCCACACCATGCTGAGGCCGGCAGCGGGATTGAGGACGTGCACTGAGCGGATTCGTTTTGCATGTTCGGCTGATTCGGCGCCAAGCCACTTCACTAACAAGTCCAGCTCCTCTCTATAGGAGAGATTTAGATCTTGAGTGGCGGTCACGAAGGATGCTTTCCACGACCAGTAGTGTTCGGGCCGGTCGTCGAACTTGAGAAGGCCGGAGCTGACAAGCTCTCGCCGCATGAGGTACCTGGCCAGGTCTTGCGCTTGTTGTGGCTCATGTGAGGTCGCTCTCTGGGGGTTTGTGGGCGACTGTAGGTTGTCAGGATGTGCCCTGGGTGGAGGCCTCACGCTGGGTTCTTCTCTTTTGATGTGCGTGGCGCTTAGCATCGGATGTTGGCGAACAGCTGGCCCGGCACCAGCGGCTTGGTGTCTGGTTGTTCTCTGGGGCCCTACTGTAGCTGGCCCGGCTGCGGCGACTTGGTGCCTGGGCGTTATTTGGGGTTCCACTGCAGCTGGCCCAGCTCTGGCATCGGCTCTGGCATCTTGGTGCCTGGGTGCTGCATGGGCCTCCACTGGAGTGTGTGTCAGTGGCTGTGATTGTCTGTGAAACAGCGCTGCATGTTGCTGGACATAGTTACCGGCTCGTTCAGCTGCATTGAGGGGCCTTTCTGGAACGTATGGACCGTGGCGTTTCTCCCCGCTTTCAATCTCCTCTTCCTCCTCGTATGCGTCTGCTTCTGCCCTGCGAGCAGCAGCGTTCTTTTGGCAGCTGAGGAGGTGGAGATTGGCTTCGAGTTCGGCTTTTTGTCTCATTGCGTCCGCTGACTGCCTCATTGCGTTAGCTTCAAGCTCGGCTTTCTGTCGTATCATGCTGGCTTCTTTTTCAGCAAAATCTAGCTCTGCCTGTGCAGCTTTTAGTTTGGCGTGTGCCCTGGCTCTGGCAGTTGACGTTGATCTCCTGCTGGAGCAGTGTGAGGGGTGATGGGATGCTTGTGAACGGGCATCTGGTGGTGTTTGAAATGGCTCTCCCTGTTCAGTTGACAGGTGAATATCTGCTGTGGTTGGCTCTACTGGAGCTCCACCAGTTGCCTGTTCGATGGCATTCTGCTCTGGTCTGATTGAGTGTTCACTCATGACTTCTTTTTCCATCCTAATCTTCTTACTTGGACCCGCCGCGATGTAGTCTTTTTACTATGCTGCCCTCGGCCTGCGTTACTGGTGCAGAACTAAACAGCTAGCGAACAGTTCAAGAGGAGGCAAGCTGAAGTGTGATTTTGTCCTTTTATCTTCTTTCTTTCATTTCCTTACTGACTTGACTTGCATTTCCACATTCAATACTTCTCTTTACTCACTCTCTCAAAACTGTAAAACTGTAACAGAAAACGAAATAAAGATACGTGAATCTCACATACTTTACCATTTGCACGTGGCACAAATCTACACGCAATCCAGCGATATAATTTCAGCACACACATACATGACCTAGCATTGCTAAGTAGAATGAAATTAGCCAACATTTCCAGGCAAGTAAAACATCAATTCTGGAGCCAAATAGATCGTAATATACAGCAAAATAGCAGTGCAGCTTCGTTTACAAACTCAATCTTACACAAAAGCTTACTTACAGACTTATATTGTCCAAGGCACAAGTGTGAAAAGAATAGAGATTGCGGGAGAGATGAAGTTCGGTGGCTTTACGGCAGAAAACAATTGAAACACTGGCAGGAACTGACCAGGAAGTAGATTTGCGCTTAAGGCGCAGTAGTCAAGTCAAGTTTATTGTCAATTTCTTTACATGCACTGGTCATACAAATAATTTGAAATTGCGTTTCTTGCTCTCCCATGCAGACATAGACTAATCTAGGTAAGGACATAGACAGTATAGACATAGACAGTACTCATACATGGACATAGACAGTATGGACGTACACATTGCTCATACAGACATTTAAAGTGCAAGACTGGACAACAGAAGACTTGTAGAGAACATACATTAAGAGGAGGTATTTTGTTGTGCTTTTTCTAAAAGTCCTTTATAGCGTTCTGACATAGTAATAGTAGCATTTGAAGAAATAAATAATTAAAAAAGGTTTTTATTAAATACACCAGCAGCAGTATGTGTGTGTGTGTGTGTGTTTGTATGTGTTTTGTGTGTGTGTGTGTGTGTGTGTGTGTGTGTGTGTGTGTGTGTGTGTGTTGTGTGTGTGTGTGTGTGTGTGTGTGTGTGTGTGTGTGTTTAGTGCAGGTAGAAAGTGCGGTGTGCGTCTGTTTGTGTGTACCTGTGTATGTGTGTGTGTGTGTGTGTGTGTATGTGTGTGAGTATGAGTTGTGTGTCAGTGTGTGTATGTTTGGGTTTAGTGCAGAAAGTGCAGTGTGCTTGTGTGTGTGTGTGTGTGTGTGTGTGTGTGTGTGTGTGTGTGTGTGTGTGTGTGTGTGTGTGTGTGTGTGTGTGTGTGTGTGTGTGTGTGTGTGCATGCATGTGTATGTTTTGAGTTAGTGCAGGTTGAAAGTTCAGTCACAGATGTAGTAGTGCAGGTGGAATGTTCAGTCGCAGATATGGTGGTGGGGATGAGGGGGGGGAGCGTTGTCAGTGGCCTGGCTGGCTAGAGGCTGACAGTGAAGGGAGAGTGGGTTGAGTGTTCAGTATCTTGATTGCTTGATGCATCGTGCTGCTTGCAAGCCTGGTGGTACGGGAACGGAGGCGCCTGTACCTCTTTCCAGAGGGCAGGAGGCTGAACAGTTTGTGTGCAGGGTGGCTTGTGTCTTTGATGATCATCAGTGCTTTTCGGGTGAGGCGTGCGGTGTAAATGTCCTGCAGGGAGGGGAGTGGTACTCCAATGATCTTCTTCGCTGTGTTCACAACACGCTGGAGTGTCTTCCTGTTTTTCTCCGTGCAGCTTCCTCCCCACACTGTGATGCAGCTGGACACGACGCTCTCTATGGTTCCTCTGTAGAATGTTGTCATGATGGAGGGTGTAGCACTTGCCTTCTTTAGTTTGCGCAAGAAGTAGAGACGCTGATGGGCCTTCTTCGCCAGTGATGTAGTGTTGGTGGTCCAAGAGAGGTCGTCGCTGATGTGCACTCCAAGGAACAGTACCGCGAGAAAATCCACTAGGTGGCGGTATTCACCATAACATTTACGGGAGTCATACTAAACTCAGGCATGAAATTAAATGGAAGGCAGAACAGTGATCATTCCTCACTTACGCGTCTTTTCCACTACTGATTTTCTGGTAGGCCTACAGCTCGACACAGCGCAACTCGGCCGCCACTTTTTTGCTCTTTTTTTTTTTTTTAGTCAATGTTTATTTATTGAGCTTTTTTTCCTCCAAATACCAAACAATCAACATGAAGGATTGAATACAAAATAGACAACAAAGAGCAGACAAATAAAAAAATAAAAATAAAAAAAAAGGGGCCCATAAAAAATAGTCACCATATTCTTCCTGAAAAGAAAAATTACTCAGAGTCCATGTTAATTGTCCAATGTTCTGCACAGGATCTCAAAAGAAATTAAGACATTTTTAAGAGCTGGGGGCTGCCATATTGTAGAAGACGTATTTGTTGGTATAAGGCAAGCACAGAGTTATTTTACAGGATATTGACAAAGACCAAGCACATAATGAATGAATGCATTACACAACCAGCATTGTCAGCTGTTCAACATATGAAATGAATGATTGCCATATAACATGAAACTTGTTTGTTGACCCATTCAATGTGTATCTAATCTTTTCTACCTTGAGGAAAAACATGACATCACAAATCCATCTACCAAAAGATGGAGGTTTGTCACTTTTCCAATTCAAAAGAATGAGGCGTCGTGCTAGAAGTGAAGAGTAGGCAATGCAATTTAGTTCAGACCTTTGAATTGGAAGAATTTCTGAAGGAACACCAAAAAGTCCAATAAAAGGGCAAGGATCTATATTTACACCTGTGATTTTTGAATATGCTTCAAATATGGAGGTCCAGAATGAAGTTAAACTAGAGCAGGACCAAAATGTGTGGAAAAGAGTGGCGGGGGCCTGTTTACATCTGTCGCAAATAGGATTTACCTCTGGATACATTTTGGATAGCTTAACCTTAGACATGTGGAGCCTGTGCACAATCTTAAATTGAATTAAACTATGTCTAGCACAAATAGACGTGGAGTGAATTCTTTGGAGTATATCAGACCATTGCTCATCTGCAATATCAACACCCATATCCTTCTCCCAGTTTTCCTTTACTATCATCAATGAGCAAGTTTCCAAATCAAATATCCTTGCATACAACCTTGATATGGTTCCTCTAATTCCAGGCTGTACCTCTAGGATTGCATCCAAGGGAGATGTCTGTGGTATTGAGGGAAATTCAGTGAAGTGACTCTGTACAAAATGTCTGACCTGAAGATATCTGAAGAAATTATTTGATGGTAAATGAAACGTTTCTCTAACTTGATCAAAGGACATAAATATGCCATCTTTAAATAATGTTTTAATATTCAATACCCCACTTTGAAACCACTGACTGAATGTATGATCCAAAAGTGAGGCTGGGAAAAGACGGTTGGCCATAATTGGAGCATGGATTGACAAGGATACTAAACCATAGTGTTTACGGAACTGAGACCAAATCTTCAAGGAGTGAAGCAGAACCGGGTTCTGACAAGCCTGGGGTGAATGCAAGGGAATCGATGAACATAGAAGAGCGGACAATGAGACTGGGCTGCAAGAGCTAGATTCAATGTGTAGCCAGCCAGGAGCGTTATTTTGGGAGGGGTCCCAAAACCAATACAAAAGACACCTGATATTGGCTGCCCAGTAATAAATTTGGAAATTTGGTAAAGCCATCCCGCCAGTTATTTTTGGTCTTTGAAGAAACAGCTTTCTTATCCTTGGCCTTTTGTTATTCCAAATAAAAGAAGAAACAACACTATCAATTTTAGCAAAAAATATTTTTGTGAGAAAACAAGGAATACATTGAAAAAGAAATAAAAATTTAGGGAGGATGTTCATCTTAATTATACTGATGCGCCCAGCCAAGGATAAGGGCAATGTAGACCAGCGGTTGAGGTCCTGTTGAGTACGTTCCAAAAGTGGAATAAAATTGGCCTTAATAAGCTGAGAGTGAGACTTGGTAACATACACACCCAGGTATTTCAAACCTTCATAGGAAACTTTAAAAGGCAATGAATTAAATGACAGTTTTCTAGCAGCTGTGTTAATAGGAAGGAGCTCACTTTTGTCAAGATTTAGCTTATAACCAGAAAAGCTACCAAAAACGCTTAAAGTATTTAGTATATGTGGAATGGATGTTGCAGGGTCTGATATAAAAAGAAGGACATCATCAGCATACAGGGAAATTTTTGTGTTCCCTCTGTGCCCTTGAAATTCCCTTAATATTTGTTTGCCCTCTAATGGTAGCTGCAAGAGGTTCCATGACCAATGCAAAAAGCAATGGGGACAGGGGGCACCCCTGTCTAGTCCCACGCTGTAGGGGAAAGTAAGGTGAGTATGTGTCATTAGTCCTAACTGAAGCCAAAGGTGAGGTGTACAGCAATTTTACCCAAGAAATAAAAGTGTTGCCAAAACCAAACTGTTGCAGAGTGTAAAATAAATATTCCCAGCTCACACGGTCAAAAGCTGTGGCCGCATCCAGAGCTAAAAGTACCTCAGGCACCTGGGTTGAGGATGGTGTATAAAGAATATTAAATACACGCCTAATATTGAAAAACAGTTGTCTGTTTTTGATGAAACCAGTTTGGTCGCTAGACACAAGTGAGGGCAGGACAGTTTCCAGGCGGAGAGCAAGCATTTTGGCCAAAATTTTAACATCAACATTGAGGAGGCTTATAGGACGGTACGAGGAACATTTAACAGGATCCTTGTCCTTTTTCAGTAACAAAGATATCGACGCTTGGCGTAAAGTTGGAGGAAGACTCTTGGAAGAAAAGCTGTCCTCAAATACTGCCATAAGCAAGGGACTAAGCTTAGCTGAAAACTTCTTATAAAATTCTGTAGGAAAGCCATCTGGACCGGGACATTTTCCGCTTTGCATACATCTGATGGCGTGATTAATTTCCTCCAGAGAAAAAGGGTCATCTAGTGACTCTCTAATGGTCTCATCGACAGTAGGTAGATCTAAGTCTGCAAAAAATGACTTCATCGTGTTCTGATCAGAGGGCTCTTCGGATGAATATAATTTGCTATAGAATTCACTGAACTGTCTGTTGACATCAGAAGGATCTGACACTAATCCTGTTTCAGATTCAATTTGACCAATGACATAGCTTGTAGACATCTGTCTTAAACTGTAGGCAAGGGCTCTACCAGGTTTCTCTCCATACTCATATGACCTATGCCTATTTTTCAATAAGGCTCGTTCTGCCAGACCAGTTGAGAGCATGTCAAATTCAGCCTGATACATTGTTCGCTGTTTAAACAGCTCTGAGTTGGGGCGGTAGCACATACTTTGTCCACACCTAGGATAAGTTCTGAAAGTTCTGCCTGTCTGGCCAATCGCACTTTTTGTACTGAAGCATTGATAGAAATAATTTGTCCCCTCAAGAAAGCTTTCAGGGCCTCCCAAATCAAGGAGGGGGAAGTTGTTTCATTCACATTGGTTTCCAAGAAGATGTCTATTTGAGTATTAATGAAGGTAACAAACCATTCTTCTGACAAAAGCAATGGGTTGAGTCTCCATCTAAATCTACTAGGCCTATGGTTGGGGAGGATCAATGACAGTGTGACAGGGGCATGATCAGATATCACAATACTATTATAATCACACTTGTGAATCAGTGAAAGTAAGGACTTGTGTATGAAAAAATAATCTATGCGGGAATATGTATGATGAACAGGCGAAAAAAAAAAGAATATTCTGTCCTTGTAGGGTAAAGGAATCTCCAGGGGTCAGCTATGCCATGGGATTGCAGAAATTTCTCCAAAACATTCAGCTGTTTTAGATTTATTAATTGGGCGGGTTGATGTTCTATCTAATCAGGATTAATCACACAATTACAGTCCCCAGATAAAATCAGCTGATGAGTGTCCAGGTAAGGTAAGCGTGACAGAAAGTCGTTCATTAAATTTAGAAATCGTCCAGTTGGGTGCGTAAACACAAGCCAATATGACAGGTCGATTGTAAAGTTTACCTACAACAATAACAAAACGCCCCCTGTGGATCTGAAATGGTTTCAGAAGCTGCAAACAAAACTGATTTGTTGATCAAAAATTCCAGCACCCCTGGACTTGCTCGCAAAACATGAGTGAAATACCTGACCAACCCAGCCTCTCTTCAGACCAACATGATCTGAATTGCGCATATGTGTCTCAGTTAAAAATGCTATATCGGTTTTCAAATTTTTAAGGTGGGTAAGGACCTTACTGCGTTTAATAGGATGATTAAGTCCCTTCACATTCCAATTAGTGAAGTTAACAGACTGGCCTTTTCCCCCAGAAGGTATATGTGGATTAAACCATAATCAATATTGCAGGTTATATGACATGGACAATATAATCTGAGCATGACATTTTGATTTTGGCTCTGGCAAATGAACATGAAAGGTGGAACTACAATTGGGCACAGAAAAAAAACAATACAGTACACATAAAAGTAACAGGGAAGCACAACCCATTTACCCCCCCACCCACCTGCACTATCCCAAACACAGTGCTTAAACCCTTGGGCAGCAAGCCCCACATGTCTCACATCTCCAGCTTGGGTCTGTAACATAGTAAAAACCTGACCCAAAGCACAGCGGGCAAAACAGAAACGTATGTGCATAAATGGCAAATGCTTTTAAAAGTCCAAAATATTGGGCCTACCAAAAATAATAACTGGCCTCTACGGATGGTGTAGGCCTATAAAAAATAAGATGGTTGAAAAAAGGTGGCCTAATAGGTGGCTGAAAGCCACAAGGAAAACAGAAATGGTAAAACAAAAAGGGAAGTAGGCTAAGTCAGAACAGAAAACATTTTTATCTGTTAGTTGTGGCGTCTAATTAAAATTTTTTTTTTTTTAAATAAAATAAAAGATGATGAAAAATAGGGACAATTATAGGCCTAGTGCTTGAGGTAGCCTACATGTAAATAAATTATGACCTCTGAGGTCTCAGGCATAAACCACAAAATAAAGCTACAATATGTTTTTCATTTTTGCACAAATGTATGTACGAAATGAGAAAGAAGAAAAAGCAGTCAATATTGTCTATTAGGCCTATGCAGACTTGTAGTAGGCTGACCTATGATACCTCAGTATGCGGCAGAATGTTCTCCTCAATGTAAGAGATGGCTTCTGCAGGAACGGTGAAGGAATTTTCCACCTTTGCAAACGTGATCCGAAGTGTAGCCGGAAAGCGCATACCATACTTGACACCCTTGAGATCCTTAAGAAGCTCTTTCGCCTCTTTAAAAGCGGCTCGCCTCTTGGATACATCTGCGGTGAAATCCGGAAAGATGTACACGCGCCTCTCCTCGTAGAACAGCTTTTTCTTCTGAGCTGAGATGCGAAGGATGTCCTCCTTGACGTCTTCATGGTGCACTCGGATTATGAAAGGTCTTGGCTTCTCCCCCGGAGGCGGCTTCTCCGCTAGTGATCGGTGGGCGCGATCTAGACGTGGAGTGTCATCCAGACCCAGCATCTCCTTCAATACTGTCGCACAGAATCGCTGCGCGTTGTTTCCTTCTTTGCCTTCCTCTATCCCCACCAACCGAATATTTTGACGTCGGCTACGGCCTTCCAAGTCAAGACATTTATCGGATAGCCTTTGCACTTCAGCCTGCAGCCTTTTCACTGTTGATTCCAGACTTACGACAGTGGAGCTCCACTCCGAGGTAGACTGCTCGAGGTCGTCAATGCGCTTGGCGTTCTCAGTGTTAGCAGACTGCAATGGGCTGACAGTCGTGTGCAACTCCTGGCGAACTGAGGTTATTTCTTGGCGAAGAGCAGTAGTTTGAGTGTCAATTTTCGTGCCCAACGATTCAATCGCCGACATTATTTTCTCAACGAAGTCCGGGGAAGGTTGTTGTGGGTCAGCATCGGTGTTAGCTTTTCTGCTAGTAGCTGGTTTTGCTCGGTTAGAGCTAGCCATTTTGAAACAAAGGTGAGGAAACAAGGGAAATAGTCCTTACTGCAATTTCTGTCCTTCAAAAGTTCCACAAAACATTAAGACGCCCAATTTCACTATAAATTGCCACTTTGCACACTGACAAATACAATTAAATAAAATATGCCCGCTGAGCCCGAGAACCACGCAGCCTCACATGTCGCGCGCGAACCCGGAACCCACTTTTTTGCTCTTTAATTGAGCTGTGTCGTGCCCAATTGAAAAGCAAAAAGTGGCGGCCGAGTCGCGCTGTGTCGAGCTGTAGGCCTACCAGAAAAACAGCAGTGGAAAAGAGGCATTAGAGTGTTGGACCAACTTGGAACACAAGAATGAACAATGCAGAATGTATTGTGTGACACACACTGGTCATTTCAGTAAAAAAAGAACATGGCCCCCAACAGGACAGTACCAGTACCAGTACCATAACCAGTACCAATAGCTCTAATTACAGCACCGGACTGAGGCCTGGGAGGAGTAGGGTGGGGATGGGGGATGGGGGATGGGGGGTGGGGGGCAGCCGGGTATCAAAAACACAATCAGGCAATTAAAAGCACTGGCTGGCACTCTCGCTTGTTGTGATCTGAACGTCTGCCCATGGCTCTGCATCTGATGACTAGGATAGGATAGGGGATCTGTTTTTTTGTTGATCAAAGGTTAGGCTGGAAAGAAGTGGAGTGGGCAGCTTTGTAGAAATAAATGAGAGGGCACACATCACACCAGGAGCAATTAAGCCACAGCCAGCCGTGCCTGCTTGGGCTTTCATGTTCCGGCGGGCTCACTATGTGATGATTCAACACTTGCAGAGTCGAATGTAACACTTACAGAGTTGCATCTAACACTCTCGCTAGTGTTTAATCAATACTACAAAATGTACTCCGTGCTTGGGCTTTTATGTTCGTATGCGCCGCTGCAACAGGTCTGGGTTGAAACCAAAACTACGTATCGTGAACAGTCAGGCTAACACTCTCATTCACATTCAATGGGTACATGATCAGTGACGTTGAGGACAGAATTTGTGTATTCCTGAAATAACAGTGGACAACGAGCGCGCACGCACGCACGCACATGCATGCACGCGCGCACACACACACACACACACACACACACACACACACACACACACACACACACACACACACACACACACACACACACACACACACACACACACACACACACACACTCTCTCTCTCTGTCTCTCTCTCTCTCTCTCTCTCTCACTCTCTCTCAGAGAACCAAGCTAGCAAACAAACTGACAAGCCATTTGGTAAACAAGTCAGCCATTACCTATCCATTGCCAGAGCCTGGCTAGAGAGGATTGAGGCTGGGAGGGAAGTGACCTATCGGACCAAAGCAGTCCTGCTGGAAGTCCAGAAGCATGCCAGGCCAAATCCCCTGTCCCCTACCCTTGGCATACTGTACACCAGCTTCAGCCCAGGCTGCAACATAAATCCTCCCCCAAAACTCCCATGCTCAACACTAGTTTTCCATATTTACAATTGAGGTTATTTTTATGCTTATTGAGGTTCTATCGGACTATGCACACATTCACAAATCCTGCCCAAGACCACATGGCCAACACCAGTTTTGCCCAATACAGTTCATTTTATGCGACTGTTTAATGGGATTCTGTTTGCCTTTCCACACTCAACAATCCTTCCCAGAGCCTCCAAATGCTCACCACTAGTTTGGTTTATTATGTGTATGCTTTATGAGATTCTACTGCCTTTCCACAGTCAACATTGCAGCCCAGATTCACACGTCCAACACTAGATTTGCTGTGAGCAAATTATGATTATGCGTTATGCGGTTATACTAGCCTTACCACAGTCACCAGGCCAATCCTGCTCATACCCACATCCCCAACACTACTGTGCAATAGTTTTACTCAGAACAATTTTATGTTTCATGAGGATATATTGGATTTTCCACAGTAGTCACAAAGAGCAGCACAGGAGAGACCACTTACAGCAGTGTGCATATCTGTTATCTGTCATAAGTCAGTAAAAGTCTGACGCATATCTCAATCTCAACAAAATGCATACCTGAAAAAACGGGGGGGAAAGAAATGCCAAAGGAGATGGCTGACGGCAGTTTACACGTCTGTCCTTTGAGCTAAAGAGGTGCCTAGTCTGGAGACCTTGAAATAAGACTTTCCTTCACACCATGGAGAAGAAAAAAAAGGCAAAATAGGAGAATAAAATCTCCCCTCAGCCATCCAGCCAGTCAGCCAGAGCAGAGCCAGAGGCCCATGAATCATGGCGGAGCAGCAGATGTTGCATTATTGATGAAAGCACTTCTTCACAATTACTGCTTACTTAGAGCCGACCTTTGAATTCTAAAGATGCACACGGCACATGAGTCACGGGCATTGGGGTGTGTGTGTGTGTGTGTGTGTGTGTGTGTGTGTGTGTGTGTGTGTGTGTGTGTGTGTGTGTGTGTGTGTGTGTGTTTGTGTTCGTTTGTTTGTGACTATTTGTCCGCTGATAAGGTTTGTGAAAGAGAGAGAGAGAGAGAGAGAGAGAGAGAGAGAGAGAGAGAGAAAGAGAGAGTGTGTGTGTGTGTGTGTGTGTGTGTGTGTGTGTGTGTGTGTGTGTGTGTGTGTGTGTGTGTGTGTGTGTGTGTGTGTGTGTGTGTGTGTGTGAGAGAGTGTTTGTTTGTGACTGCCCACTGGTGAGGTTTGAGTGTGTGTGTGTGTGTGAGTGTGTGTGTGTGTGTGTGTGTGTGTGTGTGTGTGTGTGTGTGTGTGTGTGTGTGTGTGTGTGTGTGTGTGTGTGTGTGTGTGTGTGTGTGTGCGTCTGTGTGCGCGTGTGTGTGTGTGTGTGTTATTGTTTGTGCCTTATTCCCCCAGTAGGCTACTGGATTCTTTAGGGTGTTTCATGTGTTACAAATCAAAACAGAGGATGATGCAGCCCCATGGCAACCTACGACAATGCCCCAAGCCTACTATTTCACAAAGTGCAATTTGTGAATCAGAGTATAATTTAAAATGAGTTTTTTTATTACGATATTGGCAATCAGTGATGACTCATTGCATGTTTTGGGACGAATATCCAACTGGAGAGTAGGTGATTGCGCTACTCAGGCATGCCATAGGACATGAATATGTCCCCGGTTTCTTGAGTGAGATGAGGGAGCCATCTCTAAGGGAGACGCTCATTGGCTGTCGACCTGACAAAGACTCAGTAAAATCGCTCCTGATAGGACGAACTGCGCTGGGCGCCGGGACGCCCACTTGCCTAAGACATCGTTCCAAAGGCGTGAATCTCATTTTTGCTCTCTTCGGCTGACTGACACTTGTTCGACCGACTAGGTTCAACTGTCCAACTTGAAGTGCTCTGCGTGCAGCTTCACTGGGCGCCTAGTCTTGGCGGAAAACAGGACTCTTTGGCCAAAGAAGGAGGATTCTACTCTACAAGAGTATATTTAATCCGCGTCTTACGAAAATAAACTCAGTATTAACTCAACACTTAAACTCAGGGTTAATTCAACACTTGTCGATCAGAATCGACTCTGTGAGTGTTGACTTACGTAACACCATATTAACGCTGGGGACACATACACACAAATTTGGCCAAGCGAAGTAAACTTCGGCAGTCATTTAAGTTTAATATTATGAAAATGAGGAGAAAATATCGCCTGCAGCGGCGTATCAAATTAACAAAAAAAAGTGTTTCAATCGATTTCATTCACCGTGATAAGCTGATGATCGTTGAGCTATCAGAATGGAACACTGAGTTTTGCCTTTCTTCGCTTCGCATGTTTCGCATAAATGTGTCCCCGCCCCGGCGAGTCCCCATACTGAGTAGCAGACAGACAGACAGAGAGACAGACAGACAGAGAAGTGAAGGAGGTATACAAGTAGTAGAAGGGGTGACAACAGGTCCTTCTTGGGCAGTTATTTTCAAACACACATGCCATTCTAATGACATGCATAAACTATCACACAGTCTCTGGTAAGAAAAAAGCACACACACATATTCTTATTTCCCCATGATACATACACATGCACACCTAGTCACCACACACACACACACACACACACACACACACACACACACACACACACACACACACACACACACACACACACACACACACACACACACACACACACACACACACACACACACACACACACACACACACAGACCGGAGTCAGGTCGACTCTATACACTATCAAAAACAACAGCAAACAAAAAAAGATGACCACCCACCCAGCAAGCACGTCTACAAGTCTACATGCATCCTTACATGCTAGCCACCAAACACATGAGTACACACTCTTGTACACGTGCACCTAGGCTACATAATAAGAGCACATGACAGCGTGGAGAAGAGGGGCCCAGCAACACAAACATGGCCCGAGGAGACAAGAGAGAAGGATTACACGCCGATCAGCCATTCAAGTTATTTTTATTTTTCTTCATGCTAGTTGTCATCTCCCTTGCGCGCGCACACACACACACACACACACACACACACACATACACACACACACACACACACACACACACACACACACACACACACACACACAAATACACACATACACAATTTCTTTTGCTCTCTCTCTCCCTCATTTTTTGATACATCTCTCTCTCTCCCTCTCTCTGCCTGTCTCTATAGTAATCGTCACATCTCCACATCTCAGTGGGGTAAAGACGTTTCATCCCCCTCCCTCTGTGTCCTTCAATGACTTCATCTCCCCCACATACGCACACACACACACACACACACACACACACACACACACACACACACACACACACACACATACACACACACAAACACACACACACAGGCCCTCCTTCTGCATCATCTGGGACTACAGTGTTGCTTGTGTTTCATTGTTCAATGAGGGTATGTATACTGTATATGTGTAAGAATCCATGAACTGTGTGTGTGTGTGTGTGTGTGTGTGTGTGTGTGTGTGTGTGTGTGTGTGTGTGTGTGTGTGTGTGTGTGTGTGTGTGTGTGTGTGTGTGTGTGTGTGTGTGTGTGTGTGTGTGTGTGTGTGTGTGTGTGTGTGTATGCGTATGTGTGTGTGTGTGTGTGTGTGTGTGTGTGTGTGTGTGTGTGTGTGTGTGTGTGTGTGTGTACCACTGGATCATGTACCACGGCCCATAACGCTAATCGCAAAACTCAGAACAGGACACAAACCTCTGTTGCCGTGGAAACCAATCAGCTCTGACCCTGTGAGCACGGCTGGCATTGAACATGTGTTTATTTAGAGAGAGGGAGAGAGAAAGACAGAGAGCAGGTAACAACTGAGAGAGAGACAGAGAGAGACAGACAGACAGACAGACGGACAGAGAGAAAGAGAGAGAGATAGAGTCTCTTTGGGTACACACAGACCCTCAGTTTACCCACACCAGCCTACTCCTAGGCCACAGTTGGAGCACTAGTCTGCATATAGCGACCCCTGGTGGGGGCTTCTCAATAGGCATGTTGTTCTTATAACCATCCTGTTTCTTTGTGTGGAAGTAACCATCTATATAACAGTCGTAATTTTGCAAAGATCAAAAAGCACTTTATCCACATTTTGCTTTCTTAACTATTTTTGCTCCATTTACTGTATGACTGGACCCTGTTTTTGGATGTAAGTGATGAGCAACATTATTTAGTAGTACTTTGAAAAACAATGTAGGTCCTATTCATTGTGTAATTTTGTGATCAACTTCACACACATGTGGTGTTGCAGGCCACACCCCACCATCACGGCTGACTGCTTTTATGGGTTTCAATGTCATGTCATGTCATTCAAAAAGAATTCATCCAGGGTAGCAATAATGAGATATGGTGGCATGATTGATAGGATGTCATAGATTTTAGATTGACATGATGTGCGGTATGCAAAGAAGCCTGCCATCTTTTTTCCTTTTACCTGTGCATACCATGGGTCCATCTCACAGTCCGTCCTAGCCTTGTGCCTGTGGCCGCACGCTTTGTTGAGCCTATGCACAATACCATTTGTGGGACTTTTTCCCATTCAACATCCTGACTGCAAATGAAACTATGACCTTTGAATTGTGCTTTTGCGAGAAATTGAATAAAAAACCTCTATTGTCAATAGCATCTTGCCTCACATCGTGAGGTCACAATCACAAGGCCAGGAAGGGAGATTAGATAATGAAATGAACACCATGTGACTTCCATGAGTCTTCAAAGGTGGACGTTCCTAGCAGGAGTCCTACTGTACACTGGGAATTACTAAAGGGAGTAATACAACCAAAAATGAGAGAGAGAGAGAGAGAGAGAGAGAGAGAGAGAGAGAGAGAGAGAGAGAGAGAGAGAGAGAGAGAGATGAACAAGTGAAGGAGAGAGAGAGAGGGAGAGAGAGATGGGATAAGAGAGGGACATAAAAGGAGGAAATAAAAGGGATGTGTAAATGCAGGGATGTGTGTGATGGCGAAGGGGAGATGAAGGGATGCCTGACACAGCTTCCCGCTGATAACAGGAAATTGGTCCTCTCCTGCTCCGCCAGTTCCCTTTCCAGGCCAGGTAATAGGAACCCTTACACACACACACACACACACACACACACACACACACACACACACACACACACACACACACACACACACACACACACACACACACACACACACACACACACACACACACACACACACACACGCTCTCACACATGCGCACCAATGCACCCACACACATGCATGCACGCGTGCGCGCACACACACACACACAAAAGCCCAACAGGCTTAATGACACTGATGCTTTCACGGGTGACTCATGTCCGGTTCAGATCATCACAAAACCTGTTTCCACAACTTCCAGTTATATAACAGTGATAGCAGTACAGAGAAACTGACTTTGATCTCTCACTGATACACAGATTCTCACCGTGGTGAAAAGATGGAGCAAATAGCCAACATTACTGTAATTCATTCATTCGTTCATTAAAGTGGAAGTCTGCAACTTGTTTTAGTCATATTACCTTGAATGCCATGGAATTTTGAAAGTGGTAGGCATACATGAAATAGCCTGTAACAGAAAAAAGACGAACTCTAGCTCCCAACAAAGCCTGTAGTCTTGTTTAAAAAATTCCAGCTTAGCTATACAGGTTGGGAGGTGAAGGTAGCTGCCAAATTACAGTAGGCCTACTTGTGCATGACTTTGCTGTTTTTGTTTTTTTGGACATTGAGGGTTTATTTTTGGGCTAAAATTAGGAAATATGTGCATTAAAGGTACACTGTGTAAGATGTGTAGTTGTTTATTTCCAGAATTCATGCTACCCATACACTAATACTACCTTTTCCATGAATACTTACCACCACCATCAAATTCGAAGTATTCATTATGACTGGAAAAATTGCACTTTTCATACATGAAAAGGGGATCTTCTCCATGGTCCGCCATTTTGAATTTCCAGAAATAGATTTTTTTTAGCTACAAAAATGACTGTACTTGGGCCAAACTAGAAAATATTAGTTTATTACTTGTAAACTTTCATGAAAAGATCGAATTTGGCAATAGGCAACACTGTTTCAATGAGCAGCATAGTTGCAGTACCCTTTTTGACCATTTCCTGCACAGTGTACCTTTAAGCAACGACAGATATAGTGTATTTCAACTTTGAGTATTCTGATAATTCATGTACAACTTCCAAAATCCAAGGTTGTAGGCCTATGTCAACAGGGAATCTTACAGGTGGCTGCTTTCATGTTTTCTGTATTTTTGTGTGTTTTTCATTCATTACATAATGTAGGCTCTATAATCTCATCCTTTCAATCTGCCTATTTTCTTGCTTTCTCTCTTGGTCCTTATCAGTTGCTTCTTTTCTTTACAGTATGCGTGACTAGCTACACAACAAGACCGATGTGAAAGTTAATCAATCAGTCTGTCACTCCATATCCATGTCACCTCTCAACACTATTTCTAGTTCTAGTATTTTCTGTTTCATCCTGCTCTGGAATGCCAATTGACCATAGGCAACCACACAGTAGATAGACATACGCATACAGACACAACACATTACAGTAATGTACAGACAAGTCACACTGCCTTTCTCTCTCTCCCTCTCTCTCTCTCTCTCTCTCTCTCTCTCTCTCTCTCTCTCTCTCTCTCTCTCTCTCTCTCTCTCTCTCTCTCTCACACACACACACACACACACAAACACACGCACACACACACAGACACACAGACATACAGACACACAGACACACACACACACACACACACACACACACACACACACACACACACACACACACACACACACACACACACACACACACACACACACACACACACACACACACACACACACACACACAGTCATTCACACCCCATCTGTTCTGTGCATGGCCACTACATAAGTCACAGCTCAGCCCAAATGTAGGCTGCATTCCGGCCAGAAACCATGCCATGCCCCTGTCCTCTCCTCTCCTCTCCCCCAATTTATTTCCTCTTTGATCCAATCTTCTTCTCTGTTCACTTTCATTTCTTCTTCACTTCCTCTCCTCTTCTCACATCCCTCTACTTCTCAACTGCTCTATCCTCTCCTCTCTGTACCTTCCAAGTGGCAACCTTCCAGTCAAAGAAATTAAGCCATTTTTTGCCCGTTATGGCTGGAGCTGGAAGTTTGAAAATCCCATACGGTAGACTCTAATGTTAGCCAGACACTTTTCACACTTAAATAAACATACTAGTTACAGCCTGATTAAAAGATTGCTTTTTCATCTGTCAATTGTGTTGATATCCATGATAACCCCATAACCATATATTGTGAATAGAGTTTGAAATGCTTTCCACTGTACACATAGTCCAGTTTAAGTTTTAAAAACTGGAGACCTCAGAACACCTTGGACATGTGATCTTCAGTCTGGTGCAGTAATTGCACCCATATTTAGAACTGGTCATAAGCCGTCGGATTGTAAACGACACCCAAGTGCACTAAAATCGCAGCCTCCTTGAGTTCAAAATTGGGTTCATCCGGCTCTGCTAAAGTTTATGACTGACATCATGGATGCTTTGTCCATTTTTTATACAGTCAATGGTACCATCACACGGGGGCCATCCCTCCAGGCTTGCCAGGCCTCCTCTCCTCTCCTCTCCTCTCCTCTCCTCTTCTCTCCTCTCCTCTCCTCTCCTCTCCTCTCCTCTTCTCTCCTCTCCTCTCCTCTCCCCTGTTCTTCATTCCTCTCCTCTCCTCCTCTCCTCTCCTCTCCTCTCCTCTCCACTCCTCTCCTCTCCTCTCCTCTCCTCTCCTCTCTCTTCATTCCTCTCCTCTCCTCTCCTCTCCTCTCCTCTCCTCTCCACTCCTCTCCTCTCCCCGTCTCTTCATTCCTCTCCTCTCCTATCCTCTCCACTCCACTCCACTCCACTCCACTCCACTCCACTCCACTCCACTCCTCCTCTCCTCTCCTCTGTTCAGCTCTCCTCTCCACTCCTCTCCTCTCCTCTGCTCTCCTCTGCTCTCCTCTCCTCTCCACTCCTCTCCTCTCCCCTGCTCTCCTCTCCTCTCCTCTCCCATCTTCATTCCTCTCCTCTCCTCTCCTCTCCTCTCCTCTCCTCTCCTCTCCTCTCCTCTCCACTCCTCTCCTCGCCTCTCCTCTCCCCTGCTCTTCATTCCTCTCCTCTCCTCTCCTCTCCTCTCCACTCCACTCCACTCCACTCCACTCCACTCCACTCCTCTCCTCTCCTCTCCTCTCCTCTCCTCTCCTCTCCTCTCCACTCCTCTCCTCTCCTCTCCTCTCCTCTCCTCTCCTCTCACCACACAGGTCATCCCTTCAGGCTGCCTATACTCTACTTCTCTTCTTCTTCTCTTCTCCAGTCCTTTGTCTGCTTCTCTCCCTTCTTCTCCTCATCTCCTTCACTCTCCTCTGTCAGCTTCTCTCCAGTCCTCGCCTTGCCCTTCTCTTCTCTTTCCCATCACACATGAGGCCATCCCTCCAGGTTTGCAGAGGCTCTGCTTCTCTTTTCTCTCCAACCCTGTCTGCCCTGTCTTCTCTTCCTCTTCTCTCCTGCTCTACGCTCCCCCCCCCCATATGCCTCTGCTCCTTCTGCCCTCTCTTCTGTCTCCCTCTGCTCCTCTCCTCTATTCCTCTTTTCTCCCTCCCTTCCATCTTCTCCTCCTCTCTCCTCGTATGCATCTTCTCCTCCTCTCCTCTTCTCTGCCCCATAATACAGGCAGCCATCCTTCCAGGCTTGCCAAGCTTTTCTTGTCTCTCAAGCCCTGTCTGCCCTCTCCTCTCCTCTCCTGTCTCCCTCGACTCCTCTACTCTCCTCCTCCTTTCACCATCCCCTCTCTGCTCCTCTCGTCCCTCTGCTACTCCCCTGTCCCCTTCTCCTCTGTCCCATCACACAGGCAGCCGTCCCCTCAGGCTTGCCAGGCCAGCCTCCAGCAGGAGGGGTGTGTGAGGCAGGGGAGGGGACATATCCCATTTTCCGCAGGGGAAGCCCACTTGGCTCTGCCATCAGGCAGAACCCTGTGAATGTCAGGCAATAGCAAGGCTGGCATGGCCATCACGGCCCAAAGCCCAGTGTCATTTCGTTATGAGATGCCCGTCCAGCTGCGCTACCAAGCCATTACAAATACACCGCACTGCAGTAGCAGCGCCCCCTCGGGGTAGGACTTGGCTTTGGGCTATGTGGAACAGCCTACGCTTAGCTCATCTCGACAAAGCAGCCTGCCTCGACAGGACAGGACAGGACAGCGGCTCGTCCACCAGAGCACCGTCTGCACATTATGAATTCGTAATGAGGGGGGATTTAGAATTTTAAGCACTGGAGATGAGCAGGAAAAGCCTGAGGTTAACAGCAGGGGAACACCCAAGGGTTGAAGACATCCAATAAGTTAGTTATGGACAGGGCAAGGCATACTCTATGTCAGTGTTTCCCAACCTTTTTTGTCTTGTGTACCCCCAAGCCTTTTCGTTGTGCCATGAGTACCCCCTATGTCAAGTTCTATACCGGTTTCTCCATCCCAATGTAACTGAGCTACATGTATTTGATAAAATCACATGTTTCCAAGTACCCCCTGCAGTGTGCTCGCGTACCCCTAGTGGTACACGTACTGGTTGGGAAACACTGCTCTATGTTATTGCTGCATTGCGACATTATAAATGTCAACACATACTGTATGTTTATTTGTAAATAGCAGTAACTATCAGATGGAAGTTTAGTTCAACACTAAGGGACAACGTTTTTATTGATAATTTGCTGTTTTCATTTGCATAGTGGCTCTGAATCCTTAATTATTTTGCTCTATGATAGGGCGTTGAGGCATGAGCTATTAGCACTGTGCAAATGGAGTTAGGCACAGTGTTAGCTGGCTTGTGTGTTATTATCTGCTGCCATTACTAACAGTGATTATGTTTGTTGATTACTGCTATTATTACTGCTATCATATTACCCGAAAAGATATACTTCCTAGTGAGATGATTATTTATTTTGTACTGATAAGATGTATTATTCTTATTCTTATTAATGCTCTGTTGCTTTGAGGATCTGACTCTTTGATTACTCTACTCCCTATGAGAAGGAGAGGAGGGATTAACAGTGCTATTGCTTAGTCCTGTCAATGGTATCCAATGCTGGTATCTTGTCAGTGTCAATCGGGTCTGTTTTGCAATATGGTAACAGTAAAATGTGAATTTTATATCGATTTTTCGACTTTATAATTTATAAACGAAAACATTTCTATTGGAGCTGTATTCATATAATTAGCGCTGGCTCCGACTGATTATGTTTCCCTATGATATGGAGTGGAGGATAGAAGACTCTCAGAGTGTTTGCTGACGTTGTGTTTGCACTATTTGGTATCGGTTTGATTAGTGCACTGCAAACAAAGCATATCAGCTTTTTAATTACTGTTAGGACAGACCATGACTACACCTATAGGCTTTAGGGTCCTGTCCACACCTCAAATTCTTTGTTCCTTGTTTACACCTGTGCCGTGAGAGGTAGTATACCTTATCTCCAAAGTCCAGACTTTTTGAGGCAGGCCGCTTGTGTCTTTGTTTCTTGAAAAACGCCTTGGCATCTCATGGTTGAAAACTTTCCTGAAAATGGACGTCAAAACAGCATCAAAACAAGCCTGAGGGGTTTTTGAGTAAACACACACACACACACACGAACACACACACGCACACGCACACGCGCACACACGGACACACGGACACACACACAGTTGTTTTGGCAAGGGTGTCATAAATCAGATGTTTGGGGGGAAAAAAATAACTAAACTCGAGAAAAAAAGTCTGTTTATCCAAGATGCAGGAGCAACGGCAGCTAGGCAGCGAGTGGCGCCTGAAAGCCTCAAAGTGGCGGCGGGCTAGAGCCAAAACACAGCAGGCAGGCAGCCCTTGGCTCCAAGCTCTGATATCCCAGCTAATAACCTTTCAGCTGGAGGCGAGTAGCTCTTTGAGGATATTTTCAGTGTGATGCCACGCACCGCGTTATAAAGTGCATAATCTATTATGCATTCCTGTGCAGCATGCATTAAACATTATTGGTTATTCTTACGCAATGCTATTACAATATAACTTATAGATGAAACTTGAAAAAAGAAATAGTACAGTATTAGTCTTATCTAATTTATTTGCACAGGAGGAGTACGAGATACAGTACAGTACGTCATAGAAGTGCAAAAATGTGAGGGGTGTACTCACTTCTGTGACATACAGTATGTATGGGATACCTCAGGTCTTTGGGACTGCGGGATGATAAGTATTCGGGAAGAAATATCAGAGTTGTGTTTTATGTAGCCCCCCTATGATTTCTGTTAAAAGTATTAGTAGCCTAGTCTGGCTTCTTATGTGATAAAAATGTTAATGTATTGCTAAGAGTAATAAACATTAACAAATTTAACTTTAAAACTAAAGGGCAATTTATAATTCATGTTTTCTTAATGAGGTGAATGGATAAAGGCAATGGTCTCATAACTTCAAACTTCCAGACATAGGGCTAGGTACAGCGTTAACCGCAATAGTAAAGCAGTAGTAAAACAGTGTCTCTCAGTATGGGAATTGTCAACATAGTTTTTCACTCATAACAGTCACTGTGCCAGTAACACTGAAAAGCTGAGAGCACCTCAGTGCACAGGCCCCATTAGGCAGCCAATATGCTCTCAGACTTTTGTTGGAGTCCTGAGGCGAGACGTCAGTAGAATCCAGCAATGTTACAAACAAATTAAATTCCTGTCTCTCTCTCTCTCTCTCTCTCTCTCTCAGCACAATTCAGAGACTGTGTGTGCAGGAGTGTGTGTGTGTGCATACGTGTGTGTGTGTGTGCACACGTGTGTGTGTGTGTGCATGTGTGTGTGTGTGTGTGCGTGTGTGTGTGTGTGTGTGTGTGTGTGTGTGTATTCATGCATGTCTGCATGTGTGCGTCCATATGATCAGATAGCACCAACATAAAACCCGTCTTAGAGCCCCGGTGTCAGGCGCCCCTCTTTGCATCTCCCCAGATTGGGCCTCTTCACAGACCCGTCACATCAGACATATACGCTGATCACAGCGGCTCCTTTATCAGTTCATTTTCAGGCAATAATGGGAAAAGAGCGAGATGGGGAGGAAAACACTGAAATCTGAGCAATCCATGGTATTGTAGCTCTAACAAAGCCTGAGTGATCAATTAAAGATAAAGCTTTAGACAAAGGAGCTGAATCCACATGCTTTTCCTTCTGTGTGTGTGTGTGTGTGTGTGTGTGTGTGTGTGTGTGTGTGTGTGTGTGTGTGTGTGTGTGTGTGTGTGTGTGTGTGTGTGTGTGTGTGTGTGTGTGTGTGTGTGTGTGTGTGTGTGTGTGCGTGTGCGGTGGCACAAGTTCACTTATTCCCATTGTGTCTAAAACTTCAAGTTGTTGGCTAACTTATACTGACAATGTACGTCTGCTGCTGCTTCTACTATTACCACCAATGGTGACAATAATTCAAAACAGACCACAAACTGTGAAATAAATTTACACCTGCTGCATCTAGGTAGGCTATATGTAATGATGCTGCTAAGATTTGGTAGTTCGAAGTAGAATACTAAAGTGAGGCAGTTTGACAGCTTAAGTTACTCTGTGTGCTCCAGGTCCATAAGCTTAACAGCCCTTTCCCTGTGTCCAATTCCAACCAGCATCACTATGCACGAGTCAAATAACCTTGTTGTCCCTTCACCCTGTTATCCTGTCCTATGTGCTGCACCCTGTCAGCTCTGTCCCTTGGTCACGCCCCCTCTCCCCTCTGTCCCCACCATCTGCACCCGAGGTCACTAATTGTCTCAGCAGTTAGAAACTCTCGTTGCTGAGTTGTACTGTCGCCTTATGAGTTACCCTCTGGGCACTTTCCTATGCTCAGTGATTCTAAGTGGCATGTTTTGCATATTTGCCCGTGTACTCTGAGAAGTCAATGACCTTTTATGTTTTCCCAAGTTCATGACAGTCATGGCCTCCAAGATCCCACTGTGACTTCCATGCTCACCATGTTTAAATGATGAACTCCGCCTAGTGGCCACGATGAGTGCCCTGGTTGCTAATAGTTCTACATCTTGTGCATGTGCCACACGATGTCTGTGCAAAGACTCCAAATGAATCCATAGCCTATGAAACATTATCCATATGCGTATGCTGCAACTATAATCGAGGGCTTCAGGTCCGCACAGTTTTCTTACCAGACCAGTGTATCTCTGTAGTAGTGTCAACCCAACCACATACACACTCTGGTAAAAACAGGACGGATGCGGGATGACGGAGATGAACAAAGATGTGTAAACCTACAGTCTGTGATGTCACATACAGCTTTTGAAACCTTTGTGACAAATACCATACAAGGGCCAGAAACAAAAGAAAGAGTTTAATTCCTACAACTCTACCGTAACTCCGTTACACATTGTACGCACTTCCAGAGAATTTCTATGGATGTGATGAATTAAATCCTTCTATCCTTGTGACAAGAATACAGGCTAGGAGGAATCAGGATGGCTGATAATGGATTTGAGCCGTCAAAGACATGACATTCCCTACGCTGTTTGCTTGATTTCCAGGATTAATGTGATGAGCGAAGCATGAACAGTACTGCTGAACACAATCAAAGACTGAGCAGGCAAATCCATGGGGAGCGTTTAGGTATATTTCACAAAAGAGTAATTGATTCGAATCACACAGTGAGCCTTTAATCTTGTTCTTTTTTTCATTTTAATCGTCAGTCTTTGTAATTGATTAGCATCGCAGGGTTCGTTTTGATTATCGGTCTCAGTGGGAAGAACTTATTTCACTGGGGTTTTCTCTTGTGCTTTCATCTTGTATGCACCGCACTTATACAAACTCAGGTACGAAACCCCAAAGAAAAGAAAGCTAAAAAAAGAATTATTGCACTGCCACACAGAAATTACTAGCAAAGGTCTTTGAGACTGGAACAACTTAATGGCGGAATGGTAATATCTGTTTAATGATAGCTTAATGAGAGTTTTCAGAAGTAAACTCTGAAAGATAGGGTCAGAATGACTTGACGAATAAAATTAGCATAATGATACGGGTATAAATTTGTACTGGTCATAATTCCATGGCTAAGGAAAACAAGGTTAAAAGAAAACATTAAGAAATAGTTTTTATGTTTGATAGCAAAGTAAATCAGTAGATAACTGCTGTACAAACAGGTTAAACAATAATACAACATCAACCTTCTACCTTTATCATCTTCTTCTTTCCTTTCCTATTGTATACTATCCTAACCGTGTTCTCCACCCTTCACATTTCTACTCTTTACTGGCAGACCTAACTGTTTGGCCCAAAAGAATTTTTAAAAAAAACCCTGTCCAACCAGAGCCATTCTCGGTGACCTGCTCAACTGAGCGCCGCCTCAGAGAGCGGGGTCAGTGGAGGATCCCCTTGCCTCATTAGGAGGAAGAAGACCATTGGTTGCCCTCAAACACCCTGCGAGTCAGGCCAGCATGGAGACTCTAGGTGATACTCAGGAAGAGCAGATAGAGGAAGATGAGAGAGGGGAGGAGGGGGAGAATGAGATGGAGGAAGAGAAGAGAGAGAGGGAGGTGGTGGTGGTGGTGGTGGTGGTGAAGCTGCAGGAGGGGCTGTTGGAGGAGGAAGATGAAGGGGCCAGACTGGAGTCTGGATGTGCTCAGGAGGAGGAGGAGGAGGAGGAGGAGGAGGATGGTGGTGGAAAAGGTGGATGAGAAGGAGAATGGGGGCCAGACCTCAGTCTCGGGGTGGAGGGAGAGGAGGAGAGACAGAGAGGTGGTGGAGAGAAGAGAGTCAGAGGAGGAGGTGCAAGAGGAGGATAAGGCCAGACTGGAGTCTGTGGATGATGCACATGGGTAGTAGGTAGAGGAGGAAGTAGGGGACGCAGAGGAGAAGGAGAAGGTCGAAGTGGAGCAGGGCCGGTCCAAGCCTTCATGGGGCCCTAAGCAAAATTTAATTAGGGGTAGGGCTGGGCGGTTTTGTAAAAAATTAGCATCACGGTTTTCTTGATGAAAGTTGATATCACGGTTTTCTGCACGGTTTTTTGATATGCGACGATTTCCCCCCAAATCTTAGTCTTTCTGAGGAAAAGATCTCAAATTAAATGTTAAAATGAGATAAAATCATGAATTTAAATTAATCTCAATTTATATTTTATCATTTTTTCATTTCAATAATATTTTCTATAATTTATAGTTTATGTTTCCTATCCAACAAAGGGGAAAATGCAGCATTTCATAAAATAACCTAAAATCTTGACCAGGGTGTCATAGATTTTTCAAGGAAGAAGAGTTAAATGATTATAAGCAGCTGTTTTGGGCTTTTTTTTTCCAAGACAGCCCAAAACAGCTTATTTCGTTCTACACCTGGCAACACTAATGGCTTATTTGTCGTTCTACACCTGGCAACACATCCGGTGCGTTGCGCTGCCGCTGGACTAGCGAGTAAACAACAGTGGGACAGAAACGAAACAGACTGAAGACAGACACTGAAAACAAACGGATTTACTTGACATTGTGTGCATGTTTTCTTTGAATTAAAGTCCAAATCCAACGTAGAAGGTATTTTGTCCGGTAGTTTGTGTCATATTGCGATGTGTTTCGCTCCTATTTTGCCCCCAAATCATTTAAAAAATATATAGCAATGTAGCAATGTATCTTGTCTGCCCATTGCATTTGAAAGCTAGGCTACTTTAGCTTATAAGCAGTCTTAACAGCACTGCGCACACAGTTGGGATGGTAATTAAATACAGTTATTATATGGTTGTGACGTCATCTGTCGAATGCTCCATTCATTTCAACGGGGCTCCCCAACGTTCGGACGTCTGTTATTTTTCAATAACGGACGGGTTGGTTTATAACAGACCGCTGTCAATGGCAACAAGACTTTTCACTGCTAAAGCGACTTTTCAACAAGACTCTAATCAGCTGCTGTGATAGACAGCACCCGTTGTCCTGGCTACCGCTGTCAATGGCAACAAGACGTTCACTGCTAAAGCCACTGGCTTGTATTCAAGTCAGTGGCTAAAGCGAATGTTTCATATCACTCCGCAGGGGGTCCGGTCTTTTGTCACTCTAAATCAGCTGCTGTGATAGACAACACCTGTTGTCCTGGCTAGCCTACCTAGCTGTTGCCTAGCGGTGTTCCACAACGGCACTGTTTTGTTTTGCGCAGCAACAATCTTAACATTAAATAGGTCTAAAGAAATGTCCCCGCATGTGTGAATCATTTAAGTATATCCATATAATAAGCGGGTTAACTTTCGGCGAGTCGGTCGCTTTGTGGAATAGCAGCACTTCAGAGAGAACACAGCCCGCTCCGCGTCGGGGTCTAAAGATTCTCTCTGTCGTGCTGCTATTCCACGGTAGCGACCTTCTCGCCGAACGTTAACCCTTACATAAGAATCAGATAACTGTTGTAGCCTGTTAACATAGCACCACATAGAATTGCCTTTTATTTAACTTTGTGAGATCAAAGGTAGGCTAAATGAATTGAAATGTTTGTCATGATTCATCCATGCCATGTGTGTTCATCATGTTTCACTCTCACTAGCCTCTAGCGCGAAACCAATTGTTTTATTAGTTCAATCAACATCTTGCATTGTGGTGACATTCCCTAGTAGAACAGCAACAACAGTGGACAGGGCAGAGTTGAAATGAAGTGTCATAGACTTATGAATTAGAAGAATCTTTGGAAATGTGACACGGAGTATGAAGCTCACGCACATAACATAGTAGGCTAAACAACAACAACAAAACCGTCTCTCATCAAAAAGAGAACCTTGTGTAGTGTAAACCGAGATCACGGTTTTTTAACCGTACACCGCCCAGCTCTTAGGGGGTCCTTCATATCACCACCTACTCAGCATCAGATACTTAATAATACTATAGGAAAAAATATGGAGCCCTACAGAAGAAAAGTTGGCAACCACTGTTATTGGGAGGGAAAGTGGAAAACAGCGATCCTAGCGGTTACGTTCCAAACACCAGGGCGATCCTATTGAAACTCCCATAGACGAGTTTTTAAAAAAATCCCACAAAGATATGACTAGGAACTATAACACCAGACACATTTTTCAGCGTACACAATAGGATGAACTACTACCTGTGAGAACCTTAAGTCATTTTTTGCCCTTTTAAGAAAAATAGAAATTGTGCCAATCTGGTCGGAAACGGACTACAGCTCCCAGCATGCTGTGCTTCGCGCCTCGTTGACAACACAGAGAAACAAATGAACGCGAATGAACGCAAGTTCTTCGCATATCTTCACATTCTTGTAATCCTGTGAGTTCCACATTGTCTTCTTATTAAACATATATACACGCGATCATTTTGGTTTGGTTTTAACTTCTCTAGTAGATATGATGGCTTCTGTGGTGACGAGTAACCACCTCTCTGGCTCATGCTTGGCTATGCTAATTTGGCTATGCTAATTACATGGAGTAAACACGTCACACATGCCAGTCAGTGTAGTTCTGTATTAGCTTTTTAAAGAATATTTAAATCAGTTCAGATCAGTGAAAAACCGAACATTTTACCACCTGATTCGATAAAACGGGCCAACTTGCCTATAATATGACTGCCACTACTTCTACTTCGTCGTCAGGGCCGAGATGTAATTTTTCAAAGAAACAAGTCCGACAGGCGGACAACAGATGCGTCCGTCTATGCCCGTTCTGAACCTTTTTTGCCCAAACGCCCCCTTGGCCTCCTCATAACCTGTCAAGGCAATTTATCAATAAGCCTACCATGTACTGTATAAGCCTGGATTTGAAAAAGTACCATAGGATTTCAACAGTGTTGGGCAAGTTACTGAAAAACTGTAATGCATTGCTGATTACATGTTACTGTCTTTTCAAAATAATCCCTTACACTACATTTAGCAATTTGGGGACCTAAGGCGAATTTAGCTAGGGGGGCCATCGGCCCATCCCATATCACATTTTTTTTAAACATAAAATCTGTATTTTTTTTTATTTTATTTTTTTTAATGACGATTTTTTTTTTTAATTACAAACATAAAAAACAGGCAAACTTGGATTACAACCCTTTCTGGACAGATTTCAATGAATAGGCTATTTGCAATTTTGCATACATTAAATAAACTAAAATGTGAAATTCTCTTTTCACTTTAATATGAGAGCAGTGATGTCCCCCCCTCACTGAAGTGTTATTTCATGTGTGTGCATGATGCGGTCACCTATTTGAAGTGACGTTGATGTTGGATTTCATGGAATACTTTTAAATGCCGCTTTGGGAAGTAGACAGAGTAGGCGACAGGTGAACTGTCTTTCTGTCAAAACAGTGGTTTGCAGGCGTTTGCGTTTTCACGTGGATATTGTCTTCTGACCGTTACAGACACACCGTAAGTTCCAAAGACTAATCAATGAGACATTTACTGCATAAACCGAAAAGCGAGCTCTCTGGCAAGCGGTCGCCCCGAACAAAACCTTTAAATGGTGCGCGTGCGTATGATCAATAGAAACACAGCCTTCACTCTCCCTGTGCTCGCGTGTCTGTGAAATCTAATCGAAGTATCGAAGTAATCTCCTCCACCCACGCTCAAAGCGCGAGTTGCTCTCTTGCCTGCACTTCTCACAGCATTGTCAAAAAAAAATCCAGGGGATTGCCAGTGTTCGGGCTGTTGTTTTCTTCAAAGGGTGTTGTTTCTTTTGAGTGGTGACGCTGTGTAGTCTAACAACACTGAACATAGGAAACGCTATCTGCAAATGTCTCATGCCTTCCTATTTTTTGTGCTCCGCTTGGTGTTATTGACCATGAAGAGTTTGTTGAGTGTGGCGCTTGACAGTTATCCTCCTTATCTGAAGACGTCTTTGTGTGAATGTTTAGGAACTCGGCTAGCACACATGGCACACATGGATGGAATATGCATACAGACTTCTGTGCTTCTGTAGTTGTGTGAGATAATGCTATCAATCAGCTGCGTAGCCGGTTTGCTAACCATTATGGTAGGTAGACGTTTTGGTTTGCACGCATGAGCTCCAGGCCAAAACTGAGCTCTGCCACTCCACTGAGCGACTGCCACCTTGTGGACACAAGAGGGAATCACAAGAGGGAATCACAATTCAGAAACGGATCACGGACGGACGGACGGACGGACACCAAAGCCTCTTATAGAGATGCGTGGGACGCATCTAAAAACCCATTCATTTGTTGCAGGGGCTTGGAACGTTGCCAGCAGGGGGCGATGAGATTACTTTCCCTCCCAATAGGTGTGTGCAACAAACTGTAGCCTTCCTTGATCTTTGCTGCTCACAGGGGGCCCCTGGTGTCCTGGGGGCCCTAAGCCACTGCTTGGTTCGCTTATGCCTTGGGCCGGCCCTAAAGTGGAGGAGAAGGAGAAAGAGAAAGAGGAGGAGGTATAGGAGATGCTGGTGGAGGAGGGAGGGGGAGTTAGAAGAGGTGCTGGTAGAGGTAAACTCTCAGGAAGGAGATGGGAGGGGAGAGGGGAAACGGAGGTGAAGGGGGGAGGAGCAGGTAAAGGTGGAGGTGAAAGAGACAGAGGCAGCAATGGAGGAAGAAGAAGGGAGAGTCTCAGATTAGTCAGTTAAATTCACACACATAGAAAGTAGGCATGGCGTTGCAAACCGAGACCGTACGGTTTGCCTGTCACGGAACGGGGTAGTGGGCAACCGCACGGTGCCCACGGTTTCAAAAAAAAAAAAAATAGAGTGACCACCGGCGGACGACGCTATTAAAATCCTACTACTTTTACAAGCATAAAACACAAAGACTACGTAGGTAGGATATTGAGTGTGGAAAGACTGATTTCTATCAGCCAACTGAAAGACATAATGTAACAGCATGCGCCAGCTGACTAGGCTACAGTAGCCTACAAGCAAGTGCAGGTCGGTCAGCAGCGTCACCTTCTCCCCCCTCTCTCTCCACGTTAGCGCAAGTGACTGTTCCCAGCCTTTATGCTGACCATTTTAAATTAAATGAACATGAATTTACAAACAATGACAAATTAGCAGAACAAAGTAGACTATGACTTACGTTACAGTAGCCTATAGGCATGGTACGGTTTGCGTTGCAAACCGAGACCGTACGGTTTGCATGTCACGGAACGGGGTAGTGGGCAACCGCACGGTGCCCACGGTTTAAAAAAAAATAAAATAGAGTGACCACCGGCGGACGACGCTATTAAAATCCTACTACTTTTACAAGCATAAAACACAAAGACTACGTAGGATATTGAGTGTGGAAAGACTGATTTCTATCAGCCAACTGAAAGACATAATGTAACAGCATGCGCCAGCTGACTAGGCTACAGTAGCCTACAAGCAAGTGCAGGTCGGTCAGCAGCGTCACCCTCTCCCCCCTCTCTCTCCACGTTAGCGCAAGTGACTGTTCCCAGCCTTTATGCTGACCATTTTAAATTAAATGAACATGAATTTACAAACAATGACAAATTAGCAGAACAAAGTAGACTATGACTTACGTTACAGTAGTCTAGTGTAGGCTATATCCACGTGGCATTGAATGGGGATTCCGGACGGCAAAATGCGAGATAATTGAACATATCCATCAGATTCACTGTGCTGTCCTTAACTGCAATCAACTGTAGGCCTAATTATATGTAGCTAGTTAAACTCTGATGGACGGAAGGGGACTTTGTGCTGTTGCCTAGTTAACATTGATGTTTAACACTATAACAAAAATAAAATTTGACTGTTTTAAAAGGCTCAGCTTCACAGGAGTTTTGTGAAACATTCTTGTGATTATTTGTTACCTTAACTTTCACATTTTAACATAACATAACCCTATCACTTGTTCACTTAAAATTNAATTTGACTTCTGATTTTACTTCTATGCTTCTCACGGCCGGCAGTTTCATGATAGGAAGCAACTGATTCATAAGCGCAAAACTCGCAGAAAGCGGTATCAAAATAAAAGTACAAATCGTTCTCAGTGTGTCATTAACCAAAATAGTCATACTACACTGACCTAATGGTCCCATTACCTACAGGAGTGTAGCTGTTTTATTTGTACACGTCAAATGTGTTATAGCATGTAATATTTGAATATTTGTCAACTTAAAAGTTAGGACTTAGTTCTCCCTTTTTATGAAATAAATGGAAGCATGTTAAAATCATTGATATCTTTCCTCTTTCAGTTGGGTTAAATGAAGTCAAATTCAACATACCCATGATAAGCTTACATTTTCATTCAAATTTTTACATAATACATTTTATTTAAAAAAAAAAAAAAAAAAAAACAGAACCGTACAAAACCGAAAACCGTGACCTTGAAACCGTGATATGGACCGAACCGTGACATTTGTGAACCGTACCACCCCTAATAGAAAGACAGCAATCATACCATCTCACCCCCTCTCACTGTGTGTGTGTGTGTGTGTGTGTGTGTGTGTGTGTGTGTGTGTGTGTGTGTGTGTGTGTGTGTGTGTGTGTGTGTGTGTGTGTGTGTGTGTGTGTCTGTGTGTGTGTGTGTGTGTGTGATCTTATCTGCCTTTCATTAACACAATAGACTTCATACCAATGACTCCATGTCTTGTCAATTCAAACCAAAAAGCCCTTTACACCATCAGAATTGCCTAGTAAGAATGAGCCAACTGCGATAAGGCAGACCCGAGGATTAAGAGAGAACTTTTCTGACACATCTTCTGTCCAAGGAGCATCTCATAAAACCTCATAAAACATTAATCTTACTGTGGTATGAAATATGCATTTTCAATTCTATGTCTGCCTTTCTCTTAGACACCAGAGATCCACCAGACATATTTCTATTCAGTTCAGTTCCACTCCTTCCCCTTATGCTTTGCCAGGTATATATTGTTCAGGTATATATTGGCAGAGGGATTCAGAAAAAAAAAAAAAAAAAAAAACAGCTCTTTCATCTGTAACCTGCTGTGTGTGTGTGTGTGTGTGTGTGTGTGTGTGTGTGTGTGTGTGTGTGTGTGTGTGTGTGTGTGTGTGTGTGTGTGTGTGTGTGTGTGTGTGTGTGTGTGTGTGCATGGATTGGAATGTGATGCTTAAAAAAGAACAAAACATGTGTGCGTGCGTGTGTGTGTGTGTGTGTGTGTGTGTGTGTGTGTGTGTGTGTGTGTGTGTGTGTGTGTGTGTGTGTGTGCGTGCATGCGTGCGTGTGTGTGTGTGTGCTTGTCTGTCAGATCAAACAAATGGCCAGACAGACATGTCCAATTTCCATGTACTGTTCACCAGTTGTGTTAGTCTACCCCTAGTAGATTACTAGAAAGCCCTGCCATTCCTGATATAAAATATTACTTGCTTAAAGTACTGAGGAAATGGAAACGTTCCCGACACCAAAGAGCCAATTCGGAGGGGAAATGTCTCCCAAATCTTCATCTGTGAAGTCGGAGTCCCCATCATTTGTCTCATTTGACTCATTATCGCCCCCTGTGGGCTAAATAATTACTAAATAATTCACCACCTGTCCCTGGTTTTGACCCAGCAGCCCCTCTTACCTGGGCCCAGCTGCTGCTTGATTTGGATACAATTCATTCAAGGTTGAGATGAATTATGAAAATTGCAGTGGCATGATAGTTTTGCTAGTCCGTCTGGACTATTGCAATGCCATCCTGCTTGGTCTACCCAACAAGGCCCTAGACATACTGCTATGTGTCCAGAACTCTGCTGCCAGGATCATAACAGGCACTAGACCCTGGCAGCACATCACCCCCATACTCAAGCAGCTTCACTGGCTCCCCATCAAGTCACGGATTACCTACAAAGTCCTCCTCCTAACCTTCAAGTCCCTCCATGGTCTGGCACCCCACTACCTCAGTGACCTCCTTCACCCCTATGACCCCTCAAGATCCCTGCGGTCCTCTTCCAAGGGCCAGCTGATCGTCCCTCGTGCCAGGCTCAAGGCCACCAGTGACAGAGCCTTCCATGTTGCTGCTCCCATTCTTTGGAACAATCTGCCCGACCACATCCAAAATGCCCCTTCACTGGCCATGTTTAAGCAACACCTTAAGACACATCTCTTCCTGGAGGCTTATGGCTGCTAGTTCCACAAGCACTTTCACGCATTCACACACATGCTCACACACTGACGCGCACACACACTCACACTCTCCAACACAACACTCTGTGAAGCGTCCTTGGGTGTTTTGAAAGGCGCTATATAAAACGAAAGTATTATTATTATTATTATTATTATTTCAACGTTGATTTGGCTTGTTTCAAGAATCCACTATTTATAAGCCATGGTTACAAGGGTAGCACCATTACTATTTTGCTACCAGTGCTAATTAATTCAGAAGGGCCATGGGCAGCCTAACCGGATGTAGCAGACCAGGAATTCTGTGTGAGTGCGAGAAACGCTGAAATAGGCGGGGAATAACCACACGAATAGACCAGACGCGATGCGATTCAAGCGACAGAGCGATACGCGCGATTGAAGCGACTACAGTATGTCCGTTACAAGCAGAAGGTAAAGCATTCAAACATTCCTTTTGGCTGTGGTCACTGACCTCTATACAGTCATTGGCTGTCGCGGCTAGTCGCCGAACCGCGTCATAGAAAGTTGAAAGGATTTCAACTTCAAACTGTCGCTCCCGTCGTGCAAATTGCCTCTAGTCTCCAGAATCGCTTTTGTCGCGCGACTCAATACAAAGTCAATTACTCCCGTCGCTCGCCTCGCTCTTGTCGCGGTAGGTGTATTTGTGTGGTAAGGTGGATAGTGGAGAGTGACCATGCTCATTACCAGTCACCCAAAAGCAGCAATCGCACCACTGACACAGCCTTACTTAAAGACATCTCAAGTCGGCAGGTGTGTGTGTGTGTGTGTGTGTGTGTGAGTTGTGTGTGTGTGTGTTTCAGAGAGAGAGAGAGAGAGAGAGAGAGAGAGAGAGTGCACATGTGTGTGAACGAACATTTTTCTTCCCTACATTTACCAAAATATTTTCGTTCATACCATCAGTAAATCTGCATAAACATGCTGCCAAGAGCTGTCATGAATATGTTACGGCTGCACGGTAAGGACTAAGGAGAATGCCATTCAAGGCTTCGTTATTCTCTGTTTATATACATGCGCTAAACAGAGTTTTTTTTTTAAAAAAATCTCCACTTTTGCCAGATATTTTATGAAGATTTGTTGTCAGAGGACAAACCTCCCTATGTGTGTAAACAAAAGGCACAAACAAAGGGAAAGGTCTTTGTTTATTAAAAAAATACCCCGGTAGGGGCCTATGTATAAACGCCTACTTAATCTTTCTCTAACGTCTCACATAGCCATAGGTGGGGGTTGCTGTTGTTCGTACTGTATAGGTACAATGTGATCCAGTGTTATGCCAACTGCATTTTGCAAATTCTGGGAAAATGTGTGGTCCTCCAGCAGCTTTAAGATGACCTTTGTCAACTGTCGAAGCCACCTATGGTATACAGAACAAAAATATTAACTGTCACTGATTTAGCACAATATGTTATACTGCACTGAATCGTATAACTTTTGTTTAAGACATGTCAAAGTTTTTATCTCATAATAACTTACAGGTACCTGAGATGTTTCGGTGGTGACTTTTACCTGACCATTGGAACGTGTCGTAAATAAAAACTTTTAGCCTACATGTCCGAAACAAAAGAAACTTTAAGCATTGATTTATCTCTTAGACATAATGAACATCATACATCTATGTACGGTACTGTATAGCCTAACCCTTGGGCGAGTCAGCACATGAGGAAACCCAAGCCAGATTCAGGATCAGCTTCTGGACTGTAACATCCCTCTGACCTAACCATCTGGAATTGGTGAATTGAGGGCCTCGACATAGTTCTTGGAAGAAAGGAAAGATTTGTTTCTATATGATTGTAGACCAAGGTGTGTTAGGCTACTATAACAAAGAATCTGAATTAGCCTATCTGACCTAGGCCTATTTAGGCCTATCTTATTTCACAGGTCAGGTTTCACGGGGATGACGTATGCAAAGAATTATTTGACAGGGCACCTCAGAGATGGAAAGTGTCAATGTTTAAACACACGTACCACAAGATTGTGTATTTGGAGAGGGATTAATTTAAAACATTTTCATTTCACACAAGGAAGCCAAAACTAGGTACCAGTTTTTCCTGTACTTCAGTTCCTCCTCGACCCAACGTGTGACCTCACCATCTACTGTGGGTAGGCTAATGAAGAGTCTCCACCAGAGTCCTGAAGGATGGAAAGAGAAGAGCAGTGGGGAGTTGACGACACATCCTTAAAAGGTTAGACGGTCCACAAATGTATTTTCTTCTGATCTAAATTGCAGGCATGCGCACATAATCAAAGATGAGTCTTCCAGAAATAGATAGTTTACAGTAAACCAAGAAAAATGCTTACCCAATTGAATAGCCTATTAGCCAAGAATTAGCCGCTCGCACGAGCTCCATGGAATGTTTACTCAATGTGTGTGTTGCTTGTGCCCAGTCATAGTAGATTATTAGCCTTTATTTTGTTTAGTTTTAGTCTTCGGTGTTGTGCTGGCTGTGAATTCCTACTGGATATCTTTGTGGCTGTGGCGGGCCTACACTTGAACCCAGACACATTCCTGTGCAATGCACATGGATACGTCCATGTGAGGCCCGGACCGTTAGCCATTGAGTGTGCAGTGCGTGAAATCGAGAAATCATCCTTTCACCTGCTCCTCGAGCTCCAGAGTGAAGTGAATTTTCTGGCCACTAGAGGGAGCCCAAGCCTCAAGCCAAAGTAGGTTACATAGGCCTACAGATAAAATGACTGTGGTTTCATCGGATTTGGCCTTCGATAGTCTGAACTAACAAACTCAGAGGGGAGATAGTTCTCACAATTTTCTTTTATTAGCCTACTACAGGGGGGAAAATAACGCCAGCATAATTCAGGTTGTTATAAGTTGAGACAGTCAGATGAACACACTGAAAAAAAATGTAGGCTGTAGAATATGTAAATAGTTCCTGCAGAGGGCAGACCTCTCCTGCAGAAACTGTAAAATGGTTATATTACTGTTACTGTGTAAGAAGATTTAGTACACGTAATGTTTGTGGGGAGAAACAACTAGGCCTAATCAGTCAGGCTGTGACTACAGCAAATCAGGAGGACGAAATAGAATATATTCCCAGTGTGTTTATACTGCAGGTGTATGTACACTTTTTTCATTCTGATTAGAAGTGTCCATGTAAACAAGACTGTGAACTACTGGGCATAGATGTAGATCTATACTAAGTAGGCCCACAGTTGCACAGAAAAGTGTAGTTTATTTAGTAGAAAGAAATAATAATTATGTATGGTTTTGCCATTGAAAAACACATAATAATGATAATAATAATAATAATAATAATAATAATAATAATAATAATAATAATGATAATAACAACAACAACAGCAACAACAACAACAATTATAATTATAATTATAATCATAATTATAATTACGATTATGATATATCCAATATGTCTTTCCTATCCATTCATCCATCCTATATGTCAGGTAGAACTAATGCAATGATCATTTTGAAACTCTAAACTTTAACACAACCCTAACATAATGTCTTGAATAAGCCTCTGCCTCACGTCAAACAAGTACACACACACACACACACACACACACACACACACACACACACACACACACACACACACACACACACACACACACACACACACACACACACACACACACAGTCCCTTCCAAAAGTATTTGAACGGGAAGGCACAATTGTTTTTGTTGTTCACTGAATACTTTTGGCTTTAAGCCAAAAAGATGAGTATGACAATGAAATTCAGAATATCAGCTTTCCTGCCAAAATCATGTGTGATGTGTGAAACAACTCGTGACATACCACCCTTTCTTTGAACCCACCCATTTTTCAGGTGAGCAAAAGTTTTGGAACATGTGGGTCACTTCATGTCAATTCACACAATTCCCTAGAAGCTAGGCGACCCTCTTTGATTTGCCTGATGTCTCACTTATAGGTACCTTTTGATGCAAACGGAAAGAATCCCAAGTATTAGCATCCTACGTCTAAAGCCTAATTTATACTTTTTTTGCGTAGATGGCTGCAGAGCATCTGCGGCCGCCAAATCTGTCCCAGAGTCTCTGCAACCATGGTCACGCACCTCAAAAAAATCCTGCCTACACGTCGGGTGGACACTAAGGCCGCTGAGAAAAGGCACTGTGATTGGTCGTCTCGCTACTTCCTTGTGCTCGTGCCAGCATAGCGCTGGTAGTTTGCAAGAGCAAACCTGTCAATATTCTGCGAAATACGAACGCCTTTTTTCTAGTTTGTGTAAATAAATGAAGCTACAATTACTTATTATATTGAATTACAATGAATTATTAGTTGCAGGTAAAGTATTCTGGATTCAAAAGTTGAAACCAAAGTTGTAGTGTTTGGGGGAACACACAATGCCACATGTGGACGAAAATTGAAGTACCACACCTGCACCAAAACCACATTCCCGGACCAGTGGCGGTAGAACCATCATATGGGGGTAGCTTGGTGCCTTAAAGCCTGGTTTGTTTGCTATTATCAGTGGAACAATGAACTCACAAGCTTATTGAGACATTGGCCACGTGTACATGATGTTCTTAACTCTGAATTAATAATTTAGAATTAAATAGTTCCGTCAAGTTTAAGCTTACATGTGTGTTTACATGACGTTTTCAACGCGGAATTAAGCTTTATTCAGAATTGAATTGAGTTCATTCTGAATTAATAGTCTCATGTAAACGAGGCCATTTTAGAGAAAAACCTGAGATAGACTGTCTAGTTGAGGCACAAAGAAAGCCCAGACATAGGCCTAATCCTAATTGAGAGTGTACAGTACTCCAGGTCAAATATTGCTGTGTATGAAGTCGTCTTGTTTTTTGTTATCAAACTCAGTGACCATTTCCTACTGTGGAATAGTCACATGATTTCTCTCTCTGCCATGGCCTGTTTCCCTCCCCTCAAGTGGCTTCCTCGTTCGAGCTTTCATAGCGATTACGTCAGCTGAACACTTCATCATTGTGTAGCAATGTAATAAACTACTGTAGGCATGCACTTACAGCTTTGCTCACAAATTTGGTTGCTCTTTCTTTGGCACTGCATAGATTGTGCACGTACGCACACACACACACGCACACAGACACACACCTTTCCTGGGCCCGTAACAACTGACCCCTTTGTCCCCCCCCTGTCAGCGAGCCTACACACACACACACACACACACACACACACACACACACACACAGACAGACAAACACACACGCCTGCATGCCGTGCGCACGCACGCACGCACGCACGCACGCACGCACGCACGCACGCACGCACGCACGCACACACACACACACGAACATGGACGCAGGCAGCAGCCAGTAGTCCTTAATGACGCTGTTGGGCCACAGCTCAAGTCTGACGAGCCCCAAGGTATCCTAACATGGCCCTAATCTTCAAATCCCCTCTAGTAAAGCTGCCATCCGAAAACTGCTGAGGCTTCTCGCTAGCCCACAGCTACAGCCACTAAAGGGCTACAGGGCTATTTAGCCTACGGAAGGTCGTCGCGTCTCCCCCCAAGTCGCCCTTTCTCCCACTTTCTCCCTCTATACTGTCACCTATCTATCTATCTATCTATCTATCTATCTATCTATCTATCTATCTATCTATCTATCTATCTATCTATCTATCTATCTATCTATCTATGTCTGTCTATCTGTCTCTCTGTCTGTCTTTCATGTGCTGTGTGTTAAGTGGCAGCTATACCCCAGGACAAAAAATATAGTCCAGAATCCTCTATCTAGTATCTAATACTATGGACTGAATTGAGAGAAGGGACACCATCAGAGAGAGAGAGAGAGAGAGAGAGAGAGAGAGAGCGAGAGAGAGAGAAAGAAAGAAAGAAAGAAAGAAAGAAAGAAAGAAAGAAAGAAAGAAAGAAAGAAAGAAAGAAAGACAGAAAGAAAGACAGAAAGGTGGAAGGGGTCTACTTAGTGTTGAGATGTTTGACCTGCATATTGAGATATCCCCCTTAGTAGGCTATAGCCGCCATCTTGATGCTTCCCACAGGTCACAGCTAGCATGCTAAAGGGCTATAAGGCTATTTAGCCCCAGTCGTCTCGTCTCCCCCTACGTGGTCTTTCTCAGGCTTTTCTCTATCTATCTATCTATCTACAGTATCTATCTATCTATCTATCTATCTATCTATCTATCTATCTATCTATCTATCTATCTATCTATCTATCTATGTCTGGCTGTCAGTCTGTCTGGCTGTCATGTGTTGTGTGTTAAGTGGCAGCTATTTGTATGTCCAAGACAAAAATTCCCCCAGGACAAATACATATAATCCTGAATCTTCAAATCTATCTTCCTAAAAGTATGGACTGAATTGAGAGAAGGGACACCATCAGAGAGAGAGAGAAAGAAAGAAAGGTGGAAGGGGGTCTACTTTGTGTAGGCTATAGCCGCCATCTTAAGGCTTCCCACAGCTCACAGCTAGCGTGCTAAAGGGCTATAAGGCTTTTTAGCCCCAGTCGTCTCGTCTCCCCCTACGTGGTCTTTCTCAGGCTTTTCTCTTTCTATCTATCTATCTATCTATCTATCTATCTATCTATCTATCTATCTATCTATCTATCTATCTATCTATCTATCTATCTATCTATCCATATCTGTCCAAGTCTTTTTACTGACTTGACACAAAGGCCAGAATAGCTGCAACCGTCTCCCCTAGACACTCTCTCCCACCTTCCCTTTCCATGCCATACTTCAGTCTGTCTGTCTGTCTGTCTGTCTGTCTCATTTTGTGTTTTTTTACTGTAAATACTATGGACTGATTGAATTGAAACAAAGGACACCATTGGTATGCGTTTACACTATTTGTCCTGCCCTTCTACGCATTCACTATACACTATACACTATACTACACACAATATATAGAATTATATAGAATATAAGCTTCTATTGCCTGCCAGTCACCATTGAGTCACAAAGATCAAACCAATGGTTGTGTAAAAATGAGAGAAAGTGAACAAACAATGGGGGGGGGTGGAGAAAGAGAGAGAGAGAGAGAGAGAGAGAGAGAGAGAGAGAGAGAGAGAGAGAGAGAGAGAGAGAGAGGTGGTAGAGGGTTGTTTGTTGGGTTTGTTGACAGGTTTGACCTGCATACTGAATATCAATTTGGTTTGAAAACACAACAATCTCTATAATATTTTGTGCTGGGCTGTTTGACCCGCATACTGAATATGAATGTGGATTGAAAACACGACAGCCTGTCTCCGCCTCGTTGGTCACTGGGGCCAGTCAAGTGGAAAATGGAAAATGATGGAACTTGCAGATAAAGAGTGCAGACTGACATGCACCTTCAAATGGTTTAAAGAGCAGTTCATTGGCCCATCATTTCTATTGCTGTTGTTTTGCCTACTGGTCTTCTGCACAAACATGAACATACAGACAGATAGATGCACACGCATGCACACACAGAGTCCATGTGGTGGGTCTGTAGCAAGTCTGTATTCAACTCCACAGTCCAAGTCTGTCTTCATCTCACATCCTTATTGTATCACTTTGAGTTGTGGTCTTGAGTAAATTAACAGGAACCCTAGGAGATAGAGAGAGAGAGAGAGAGAGAGAGAGAGAGAGAGAGAGAGAGAGAGAGAGAGAGAGAGAGAGAGAGAGAGAGAGAGAGATGAAAAGAAAAGAAAAGAAAAGAAAAGAAAAGAAAAGGAAAACATGTAAATGGACATATGCATTCAGATTTTACTGTACTCTTTTTTTTCTTCTCCTGATTTTCTTTCTCCTGAGTTCTTTCACTTTCTTTCAGGTCTAAAGAAATTTCACTAAAAGATGATGTGTCCAATAAGGATTAAAGCCATAATCATCAGCATTAGGGCCATTGTGATAGATGGGCATGGGCAGGTGTAACCTGAATAACTTGATGAGTGGCCACTTACGCTTTCTGCAGCTGCAGTGTAGTCTGGGATTATGATATTAGCCACTGGCCTAGATCACCCGAGTGCTGACAGGCTGGAAACGCGCAATACCATAATCCAGGGGAGCTTCTTTATAAAGCGGCGCGCGGACAACCCCGGGTCCACTTGTAGCAAGGTCTGGCCTGATCCACCTCCTCACCTCCGTGCAGCCTGCCAAAACAACAGCAGCAGCAGCGTCAGCAGCTCAAGAAGCGCCATCTCGAGGGGCTGACCGCCACCACCCAAACGCAGCCATGAACGGTACAGAGGGGCCGTTCTTCTACATTCCCATGTCCAACGCCACCGGCGTGGTCAGGAGCCCGTACGAATACCCGCAGTACTACCTGGTGGCACCATGGGGCTACGCCTGCCTGGCTGCCTACATGTTCCTCCTCATCCTCGTCGGATTCCCTGTCAACTTCCTCACGCTGTACGTCACAATCGAACACAAGAAGCTACGCTCGCCCCTCAACTACATCCTGCTCAACTTGGCTGTGGCTAACCTCTTCATGGTGATCGGCGGGTTCACCACCACGATGTGGACCTCGCTCAACGGCTACTTCGTCTTCGGCAGAATGGGTTGCAACATTGAGGGCTTCTTCGCCACCCTGGGAGGTGAAATTGCGCTCTGGTCCCTGGTCGTACTGTCGATAGAGAGGTGGTTGGTCGTCTGCAAGCCCATCAGCAGCTTCCGCTTCACCGAGACCCACGCCATTGGGGGTGTTGCCTTCTCCTGGATCATGGCCTCTGCTTGTGCCGTGCCTCCCCTGGTCGGCTGGTCCCGTTACATCCCCGAGGGCATGCAGTGCTCGTGCGGAATCGACTACTACACACGTGCCGAGGGCTTCAACAACGAGTCCTTTGTCATCTATATGTTCGTGGTGCACTTCATGTGCCCCTTCGTCATCATCACCTTCTGCTATGGTAACCTTGTGTGCGCGGTCAAGGCAGCTGCCGCGGCGCAACAGGAGTCCGAGACCACCCAGAGGGCCGAGCGAGAGGTCACACGCATGGTCATCCTCATGTTCATCGCCTTCCTGGTATGCTGGGTGCCCTACGCCAGTGTAGCCTGGTTCATCTTCTGCAATCAGGGCAGCGAGTTCGGGCCCGTCTTCATGACCATGCCCGCCTTCTTTGCCAAGAGCTCCGCCATCTACAACCCCCTCATCTACGTGTGCATGAACAAGCAGTTCCGTCACTGCATGATCACCACCCTGTGCTGCGGCAAGAACCCCTTCGAAGAGGAGGAGGGTGCCTCCACCACTGCCTCCAAGACCGAGGCCTCGTCCGTCTCCTCTGTGTCCCCAGCGTAAGAGAGCCTGTCCACAGCCCCAGTCTGAACCACAGGTGCAATGCTGCTCTCACGGGTCCTCCCGAGACGACGATACAGATGAAGACGCAGATGAATACAAAGACAAAGATGAAGACAAAGACGAAGATGAAGACTCCAACGCTGAGGAACAAGCGGCCACTACCACCGTCTACAGAAGTAACTTCCCTAATATTCTTCTTTTTTCCTTTTTTGTATTTTTACAAAAACTGTTAACGTTGGTTCGACCTAAAGACAGTTGTGTGAGATGGCAGTTCACATCCTCAAGTCGATTCTGTATATGTACAGTTGGGTCCAATGTAAGAGTACCATGAGATGTTTTTTTTTCTCCCCTCTATTCTCCTCAGAGGGCAACTCAACAAAAGGAAAATATCTTACTGACTGTTACTGTTGGACTCTATAAGTATATCTGGCTTTTTGTCGTGAATGTAGAGGCATGTAATCAATGGCATCGTAAAATAAACCGCACTTTGCAAATGAATCACCCAGTTCATGTTTTAATTAAAAAGGGGAAGTTAAGATGGATACAATGTTACCTTAGTGTTTTGGAACTAAATAAAAGTGATTCATCTGAATTGAGATATTGGCTGTGTGATGCTGTCATTATTGTGCATTGAATGTGTAGATATCTGTGGCTGTTGATTATTCACACCACCAATTCTGTTTTACAAATAGAAATGTACAGTAATGCTGTTGTAATCAACAATGCTGTGAAAAAGATTTTACCCAGGTTTTAACTATTTGTTTAAGATCAGAATTTTGAAATTGGAAAGTTAAACCCTTGAAACTGTTCTGCTTTGTATTGATAACTTGGAGATGGATATTCATGCGGGGCAGAAAATGCCAGCAAGAAACTAGGTTGCTACCTAGAGGTTACATAGAATTATGAGTGTAGTAGTGTCACCTTGCATTAATGGCTTATTGGAGCTCATCAAGGATTATAATCCAAATATAAATGTGTGGACGTGCAGGTATGATGATTATCACTGACGCACCTTTCTGTGTGTTAAAGGGCAGAGCGGTCAGTGGGCAAGTAGATTATTTTATTAGGATAGGAGGGTGATTATGGCTCATCCTCTGAGACATAACTAAGGTTATCTGGGACACATACTGCCACTTACCTGGGCAAAGCAAATTTATTTAGTCAATTTCACAGACAAACAAATGTGCTAAATGAAAACAATTTAAAAGGAGGACGGAAAGAACAATGTGTCAAAACAGGAAAGTTAAGTAGAGTAGTAGAGTTACTTCATTGATCCCAAGGGGGAAATTAAGACAAGTAGCAACACATAATAGTTCAAGTTCAAGGAGTTTTTTTGTCATTGTCAATGAAGGCAACGGAATTGAATACACATAATGAACTCTGTAAGACAGATAAAATATGATGGAAGTCATGGGCGTCAAACTTACTTGCCAGTTCAATTCCTGACATGCCAGGTTGCTCCCTTGGGATACCGTTTGGGGGTGCCCCCTTGCACAGGTGAGGCATAAATACAATTTTGTTCAGTACTGTGTCACAATCACTACCTTTAGATGATGTTTTTAATTCCGAACTAATAATTCAGAATTAAATAGTTCAGTCGAGTTTACTTAGATCTTTTCTTTCATTCCGAATCAAGAGGTGTTTACATACATCTCAAAATTAAGCTTTATTCAGAATTAAATGGAGTTAATTCAGAATTAAATGTCTCATGTAAATGTAGCCAGTGACAATGGGAGTTTCCCATGTGAGTGTTGGCTTCAAAGACATTTAAGCAGTTTGAACAGTCAAAGATACTAAGCTGGTTTATACACATACACACACTCACAAGTGATACAAACAGAAGACAGGTATTCTGGCACACAAAAAATCTCTTTCTGTAACATTGTCAATTTTTTCACATTAAGCATTGTGCAGTAAAGAACATACAGAGTGAAAAATGGGGTGTCAATTAAGGCTGTAACGATATTGCATCGAACCGAGGGATCGCGGTACGCAGACCCACGAACCCCTATCGCGAAGCTTCCTCACAGAATCGCGATGTGCCCCTTTTAAGTTGTTACCCCTCAGTGTAGAACACAACAGGCAACATACAGGCAAGAGTTTGCATATGCGCTTAAAAAGACCAGTAGAAAAAGGGCGCACACGTTCGAGTAACAGTTCCATTCACCCCTTTCTCATATAAAATGCTCCTTCCAACCAGCACCTTGTTGTTCTCCATTGCCTGAGCAACCTCCGTGAGACGAAAAACTTTGGCAAACATCGGAAGGTGAAGGACAAATGAACAACAGACCAAGAAGTCTTTTATACACGTGTCAAGATTTGTTTTACTCATGCATGCGCGATGTATTGCGAGTGGAGTTTTGACGTTGGAGCGGAGAGAGAGAGCGGGAGAGAGAGAGCGAGAGAGAGAGCGCGCACGAGATGCTCCGCCTGCCTATAAACCAGCCTGGAATCACTTGTAGGGAGGTGCCCGAAGTCGGACGAACGTTGAGGTCGATAGGCAGGATAGGCAGCATTATTTCTTCCCACATTAATGTTAGGCTATATTGTAAAATTACCGCGTACATAAGCAGAAAGCATGCTCCATTTCAGCCTCTGCATTCATTCTCGCTCTTGACAAAATGTCAAACCGCAAAACAAAACGAAAAACGTGCGCGTTATGTAGCAGTGAGAACTAAGGTTCATTTCGAGTTTTGATTGTAGGCTACGGGCAGGCGCTGCTGCACGATCAAAAAAAAGCTACTGAAATATTTAACTTAATCAATATTAAGTGTTGCATTTCTTTAAGTAGCCTAACTTAATACAACATGTTTCCTGACGATAGCCTATATGGCCAGTGTTGTTTTAATGTTTGGATATTAATTTGATAGGCCTAATGTTTGATAAAGTAAGACAGCTGCCAATGACTATAGCCTACACCCTGACCACCCCACCTCTCTCTCCCTTTCTCTCTCTCTCTCTCTCTCTCTCTCTCTCTCTCTCTCTCCCTTTCTCTCTCTCTCTCTCTCTCTCTCTCTCTCTCTCTCAGCCTTTTTCCTTGGTGAACTAATATCCCTTATTTCTCTGTGTTGTGTTTTGATGTCAACACCTGGAAGCAGGTTGCAGTGGTAGCCTATATCTGCAACATCATTCAGCCTTGTAAACCTACAAAATTAATGCAGGCAGGTAAATGCAAAAAGATATTAATTACAAAGTATATATATCATTTCTTATTTTTTTTTTGTAATTATTTTTTTTCAATTTTTTTTGTGTGAAATCGTGGGGCATATCGAACCGTGGGTCATATATCGTGATACAAACCGAATCGTGGGTTGGGTGTATCGTTACAGCCTTAGTGTCAATATTTCAGAGTAAATATATGTACATTCAAACGGTAACAACCCGGTGGAAAGGCAAATTACAAAAAAATAAGGGAGTCTAAAGTCAGTCTAAATTTTCTGCTGTTTTCCAGCTCTCAATATTAACACAATATTCAGTAAAGTTTACTCTGGACACACGCACGCACACACACACTTTATGTCAGTCTGTAGAATGTAATTCCTGTGTATGTCTGTCTTGGCATGGTATAAAGACAGAGAAACGTAATTCAATTTTCCTTGTATGACTTCTGCATATGAAGAAAGTGACAATAACTTGACTTGTCTCTCTCTCTCTCACACACACACACACACACACTTGTGTGTGGGGATCCAAGGTTATAATCAAGGTCTTTTTATGTCACCGGAAAAAAACATCATTATAAAATATGTGACGCATAAACTTGTGCAAACATTCAAGTGGCTGGAGTCAAATTGTCCCCAAGGATCATGGGTGTAACAGGAGAGTTATAGAGGACACAGCAGAGCATGGCTTGATGGCCTCTGTCTTCAATTCTACATGGGACATGAGTGCAACAACCACTCACACACACACACACACACACATACAGAACAACCACACACTCTCTTACACCAACATGCAAGGACACACACACACATACACACACACACACACACCCTCACACACACACACACACCCTCACACACACACACACACACACACACACACACACACACACACACACACACACACACACACACACACACACACACACACACACACACACACACACACACACACACACACACACACACACACACACACAATGAATGAATTTTCAGAAGTAGACATTTTTAGCAGAAAAACTTACTTTACGTAAGTCATACTAGTAAATATTAGTTCTTTATTCAGTAAATATTTATGAAAAGATCATTCGCAGTAGACAGTACAGTTTCAATGAGCAAGATAGATGCAATACCTACTCAGGCCACCATCTTACACAGTGCACCTTTAATCTTTTTGTCTTACTGTATAGTCCCCCTTACATTTATCTGAGGCAAGCTGTGCCCCCCCCCCCCCCAAAAAAAAAATCTACCCATTTACGCACTAAAAGAATAGATGTGATTAATTACAATGTCTCTTGTTTGAGACATTAATCAAAACATTCATGACTTTACCAGAAAATGTATTCATTCATTTCCACGCCAGTCTCTATGGACAATACAAAAACAAAACAAAAACACCCAACAGCATTGGCCCTTGGTTGGTTGGTTGTTGGCTGCTGACCATGGTGCTGATCACGAAACCACCGAGGTAAAACTAACCTAAACGTTGAGGTGCTTACGCATAGAAAAAAACATTCAGAGTAAACCACCATTCATATCGCCAGTTGAGCGGTAGTCTACATTTTGTTGATTTTAATTCTAAGAAAGTAGCCTAGACTGAATGAATCACAGATTGTTATAGGCTATAACAACCTTTGTGCGTTTTCCCCCTCTGCACATAAAAGGAGGCTGTAAAACCCACATGTAGGCCTGTGAAATGCAAGAAAGGCTATTTAAAACATCCAGTGTGCTGCGCTGGAGTGTTATTTCACTATGGTTAAATAACTACCATAGTTTGGGTTGTAGTTTTTTTTAATTGGGTGCCATTTAAGCAGAAGTTCTAAGCAGAAGTAAACCATAGGTTTAGTTTTTGTCACAGTTTTTGGTGGCAGTGACATAATTATTAAACCATCACGTTTGTTCATATTTTAACAAAAACAAAACAGGGTGTTTTACCCCGCCATGACACGATGAAACATGGCAATACTTTCGTGCATCGATTACTTATTGATGCCCCAGTCAACCGGGGAGCTTGTTAGACTTCTCCTCCAGGACTCGCAACCACAGATAAATGATGGAGAGAGAGGTGTGGAGAGTAAGTGTGAGGCAAGTGTGTGTGTGTGCATGTGCATATGTGTCTGTGTCTGTGTGCGTGTGTGTGTGTGTGAGTATGAGTGTGTGTGCGTGCGTAAGTCTGTATATAAAATATGCCTTCATTTAATGTCTAAAAAATTCTTAGATCAGTATGATGACCTTACCGCATTGCTATGGCAACCATTTCCACCATTGGGATAAAGCTGACGTATTGCTCAGTGCTATGACTGCAGGAATGTGCTCAGAAAAACATAACACAAACACTGTGTGTGTGTGTGCGTGTGTGCGTGTGTGTGTGTGTGTGTGTGTGCGTGTGTGTGCGTGCGTGCGTGCGTGTGTGTGAGTGTGTGTGTCAAAGTAGCCTATATCTTCTACACCCAAACAAACCTTAGATGCTAGCTATGATGACCTTACTGCATTGCTATGGCAACCACTTCTACCATTGGGATAAAGCTGATGTGCTGCTCACAACTAAAACGGCAGAATTGTGCTCAGAAAAACTCTCTCTCTCTCATTCTCTCTCTCTCTCTCTCTCTCTCTCTCTCTCTCTCTCTCTCTCTCTCTCTCTCTTTCTCTATCTCTCTTTCTCTATCTCTCTCTCTCACACACACGCACGCACGCACGCACGCACGCACGCACAGTTTGAAAAGAAACACTGTTTCAACACAGTTTTTAATTTTAATTTTAAAGTGACTTTTCTTTATCCATCTCGGTGGGGACATTTCTTTGGTCCCCTCATCGATAGTTCGGCAAACACCAAACCAAGTCCCCACCTCTTTTTTTTTCTCTTTTCTTATGGACGTACTCAGACAACCAACAGACAGATATAAAAATATAAAATATATAAAAATGATAAATTATGTGAAGCAATGTGCAACTAAAGATTAATAAACGAACGATTGACTTTCAGAGATGGCGCAGTACGTAGGTACTGTTACTGAATCCCTAGTCGGAATACCTATTTCCTTGAGAAACACTGACATGCATATTGTTATTGCATAGACATTGACGAAGTAAGACAATGGACCGTGACAATGGTAGCTGTAAAATCTTCAGTTGAAGTTTGTATTCAGCCAGACCATCCCCCCCCCCCCCATCTCTCCCAAAAATGTGTGCTCTATCCCTCTGTTTCTATTCCTATTCTGCCACTCTTTCTGCATGGTTGAAACTCTCTTCTGCTGTCATCCCAGCTCCTGTCAGAGTACCATCCTACCATCCTCTCTGTCGCACAGAAATCTGTCTTCATTCGGTTTCCATAACAACTGCCTGTCAAGGTCACGTTGCCCTGGCTGCCAGTCCTTATAGGGAGAGCTGGAGATGGAGGCCAATGATGTCACTCTCTTTCGTTGCCATCAGGGTGCCCTTGTTAACCCTTTAAGGGAAACATGCCTAGTTTATTTCGACTTATCTTTTCTCTCTGTTTGTCCCTTTTCACTTACTGTATCTCAACACCCATTGAAATACCATACCATACCATACAGTACACGTACTTGCATGCACGCACACGCATACGCACACGCACACGCACACACACACACATGCACACGCACGCATGCACACGCACACACGCGCACACACACACACACGCACGCACGCACGCACGCACGCACGCACGCACGCACGCACGCACGCACGCACGCACGCACGCACACACACACACACACACACACACACAACCTGCTCCTCTTTTTGTTTTTCTTTTTCTGCATTTGTTCTTCATCTTAATTTCCTCTCTCTCTTCCCCTCTTGCGGTACTCTACCTATACAACTACTATCTGCATCTGAAGGAGTTGGGTTGTGATGGACCTACCGTATGCATTTACCTTAGCGCGCTCCTTTCATGACATAACATACCTCCTAAAACTGTTGCTGAAGGACATGTAAGTAAATCCCAAACAGTGACAGCAGCTGTGACTGGTCCATCCCCTCCACTCCGCTCCCTTCCACTGTCAACCTTTTTTTTTCTCCTCCTCTCTCCCCTCATCCTTTAGTACACCCCCCACCCCCTTTCTTCTTCATTTGTTCCTTCCCTTCAATCTCCTCGTCTTTCCTTACTCCCCCCTTCCTGTCTTCTCTCCTCTTCCCCTCCTGAGTGCTGGTGCTCTGGGCAGGGGAGGATCTAGCCATTTTGGGGCCCTTGGCGAAATATAAAGATGGGGTCCTCCTCAAAAGCATACACACAAAATTCTGTGTTTTGTCTCATATATCGCTTCGATTACTTAAGATAAGTGACAAATCAAGATCAAGCTTTTTTTGTTTTGCTTACCGCAACTAGTGTGACAGTTGGGGCCCCAATAGAGGACAAATTTGGTCGGGGCCCCAGACAATTGCCTAGGTTTGCCTAATGGAAAGTCCGCCTCTGGTTCTGGGGTGGAGCCGTGGAGGGTGGAGCAGCCAGTCATTGGTGTCATTGGTGTTTCTCGCTAAATGCATCTAAATCCCCCACCCACCCACCTATCACCCGCCCCCTCCTACTCCCCACTCTACCCCCTCCCACAGATCATCACATCTGTCAGTGCAGAGGTGTGCTGCGAGCAGAAATAGCAGCAGAGGATGCTTTATGGCTCTCCTTTGGTCTATTTTTAGGTGGTGGATGCTGTCACACTCAGCGGCTGTGGGTGGGAAGTAACTGAGGTGTGGTAGGGTGGGGGTGGGTGATATTACCAGCATGTGCAGAGGGGAGAGTGGAGTGGGTGGGAGTGGAGGAGAAGGATGACAACACCACAACACACCAATCAGAGTAGAGGCATTACACATTGCAACAAAACTATATAAAATATATTTAGATTGAATTTTCATTTTTAAAAATGATTTTGACCGCATCAGAAAATTCGAGCTGTATTATGCCAAATTCCAACACAAAATGGTGATTTTACGGATATTGAGAAACACAATAAAAACATGCTTTGTTTTGTAAGAGAAGTCTTCAATTTAACACTTCACCCTCAACAGGCTTATGTAAAAACAATTTGAAAAGTTTGACATACAATTAGTGTGTCATATATAAACCCCACCTCCATAGAAGTTGGGACACAAGGTAAATTGTGAATAATAACAAAATACTGCCATTTTCAAAGCGTCTGATTCTTGCATTAGATGGAGAAAGGCACAAAGGAAACATATCAGCCATCAAAACTGACCAAAATTATTGTTTGGGGGATATTTGTGAATATGAAAAAACAACACGTCTCAAAAGAGTTTGGACGGGGACAATAAAAGGCAGCAAATGTTGAGGACGAGTAAAAACAAAACAAATGACAACACTTAACAGTTAATTACATTAACAGATGAGATGATTTTATATTATTCTTATCTTGGACATCATTTCACCAGCTTAAATGGTGGATGTATTCCTCTTCATATTCTGCAATGTTTTCCTTTCTGTAGTGCGTACAGTGTGACAGGTCTTGACCAAAATCACCTGCTGGTCCTTATGATGGAGTTAAACTGTTAAAACATAGTAGAGAATGTAATTTGTCCCTACTATGTGGCAGTAATTGAAGATCTCCCTTCAAAATATAATGCATGAGTGACTTTTCATACTGTTCTTTTAACTACTCTCCATCTAATGAATGAATTGAATGTTTTTAAAATGATAGCATTTTGATCTTATTCACAGTTTACCAAACGTTCCAACTTCACCGGAGTTGGGGTTTGTATCTACATGTACATACTTCAGTGTTAATACTACCACAGAACTCAGAAAAGGAAAACTTGTCTTTACGGTGTATTTGTATGGAAAACTTTATTTGATAATAAAAATAGCATTCACAGACTTCTTTTTAATAGCTACATATACATTGTGATCCATCTGAAGGAACAGAAACAAAAAAAAGCTTTTACTGGGTAAGTCCACATCTACTTGTACTTTTAGACTAAATGTTATGTATAGCCTCATGAATTTACATAAAGCTATGAACAATGTAGTATTTATATATGCATAGTGTTTTATAAAATAAAAAAAGATTGGCCCATATACACGGTACTGCTTTTTTTTCTCGACACAGAAAGAGCGTGAAGTCTGGATAACATCGCGAGAGGGATGATTCAGAGAGAACACAGACTGCATAACAAGTGCTTTTATAATACAAAGGCAGGCTAACCATCGAGAGAGATACCCAAATCCAGACAAACAGTAGCTTCTTCAATTGTACTAATACAGTCTCATTTTTATATTTTCTTTGCCCTTCTAAAAAAAACACACCGTTGCACTTCTGATTCAGAGTTCCAGTAGCCTACATTTTCACATTCCCCCTCTCCCTCCCTGTTCCATCCCATTTTTATTTTATTTTAGAAGATATAAACACAAATCACATCCCTCATGGCAAGAGGATTTTTTTCTCATAAATTTCTCTTCTGTACATGAAAAAAGGCAACAGTTTGTCGTCCACAGGTTTTCTATAGTTTACATACAGTAGTAAAATTCTGTACAGGTGATGGTCCGCTGATACGTAGATCGCTATAGGTACAGTACCATGGTGGAGACAGTGATGGTGGAGCATGGTCAATGGTGGTCAATGTTTGTCGGATGTATCTGGTTACATGTCATATTCATGAGTCCACACACACACCCACATTCACAGACACACACACACATACACACACATACTTGCAAACAAAATATACACTGTACACACATGCTTACACACTAACACGCCCACAAACAAATGCGCTGATATACCCAACGCACACAACACCACCACCATCACCACACACGAACGCAAAAGTCTACACAGCATCACATCATCAGTCACGCCCCAGTGTTCTGACATAGCTTGGCTCAGCTGGGCAGATTGATTCTGTTCCACATTGGTTCAGCGGTTCCTGGCTGGCAGGTCTTTGATCAAACTGTTAGCACAAAGGGCTGTCATTGAAAAAAAAAAACAAATAGGAAGAGAGAAAGGGCACAGCAGGGAGACAGCCTGTGTTGTATGCAGAGGACCGGTGTGGCAATATGCACACAGGGACACACACACACACACACACACATCCATACTGTACATAGGCCTACATACGAACACATAAGTACACACAAACTCATGCATGCACATATGCCAGCACACACACATACAGTGTGCGTGGAGGCGATTTTCATCCCGCACATGCTGCCTGATAAAGCCAACATGGGCTGTCTGCCTGTGTGCATTCTTAAGCCACCCAATCTGACGATCCAGCCATCAAACCTGCAGAGGGGCATTTTTTGTGCTAATTTCTGTTGTGGGAGGTGAGCAGTTGGGCGAGCAAACAGGCGCGGGGGCCAGCCATCTAGGCATATATGCCTCCTCAGCAAGCTAAAGGTCGGGGATGGGGGGGAGCTTGAGCTGCTGTGGCACTGGCTAATATCTGGTGGTGGTTTAATTTCTCATGTTCTCAGGGTTATGAACTAAACATGAGTTGGTGGAGGAAGGAGGCGAGATGGGGTTGGCGAGTGTTGAAACGGCAGCTGGCTAACAACCACTGCATGCTCAAACACTGCTGCTGCTGCTGCTACTTGAGTTTAAGCCTGAGCTTGAGCTGAGCTACCCTCTGGGTCTTCAACAGAAAACTCATCCTCTGGACACGTTCAGTAGAATCCACTTACAAGCTGACAAGATGTCTCTCTTTCTTTCTTTGTATCTTTCTTTGTATCTTTCTTTGTATCTTTCTTTGTATCTTTCTTTCTTTCTTTCTTTCTTTCTTTCTTTCTTTCTTTCTTTCTTTCTTTCTTTCTTCCTCTATCTATCTCTCTCTCTCTCTCTCTCTCTCTCTCTCTCTCCTTATTTCATATTTATACTTAAAATCCATGTTCCTGAGTTTCCTGCTTCACAGAGAGATGCAACTTGTCTGACCGAGGGGGTCTGCGTTTGTTGGGGTGTACTATAGCCATGGTTGTTGGATTTTTTAAGGACTCTGGATTTATATCAGAAGAAAAATGATCTTTTTTGCTGACTAAAAGTGATAGCTCAGCTGAAACTAATACTGCTGATATTCTACCCCCACTCATACCCTATAGGAGGACCGGTCAGCCAGGGCTCAAGTACAGGCCTGTGGCGAGAGATGGTTTGATGGCTATCATATCCTAACACTGCTATTATTATCTAATGCTAAGAACAGGCCTAGACATTGTAACACCTTGCCGGTGAACGGTGATATGTCAGAAAATGTACTCTACATTGTTGAACAACTACATTTCTGGAGAATAGGACCAGCGTTTTAGCATAGAGTGGTGTGTATGTGTGTGTGTGTGTATGTGTGTGTGCATGTGTGTGTGTGTGTATGTGTGTGTTACTGAAGTTGTGCTGTAGCAAAACTGTGTTCATGTGAAATTGTTTGCATGTGACTGAGATGAAAATGGATGTTAGGTTTGAGTAGATTTTGGTTGATTTTTGATCAAATAAAATAAAAAACCAAATAAGATGAACAGTAAGACTCACGACAGGCAATGAACCTGCACTTCTGTTGCCCTTAGCCTATACCTGCACTTGTGTCAATTTCGTTAAAGAAAATAAAACATCTTCACAAAAGGAATTTTATTTGTTTCTTTAAATATATTACTTCATTCGACAACAGTAGCATCGCAGTTAGCATTCACTTTTCCTTTTTAATTATTATTTCTTTCTTCTTTTTTTTAAACGTCTACAGTGTATTTGCCTTCATTACGTAACGATCAGGCCACACGTGACAAGCAGCTGAACAGAGCCGCTCTGGCCCCGACCTGACCTGACCCTAATGCACAACCTGGACCCCGTTTCTCGAAAGCATCTTTGCTAACCAGTTAGCAACTTAGTAGGTTTCTAATGGGAAATTGCATTGCAACCAGTAAGTTACTAACTTAGTTAGCAACAATGCTGTGCAGAGATGCACCCCTGAACGGCTCTATATCAGGCATGGGAAGAGGTGTCAATGACAGGTTCAGAATGTAAAAAAACTTATCACACATTTGATACAGCCAGCTCTAAACCAGCTGATTGTAATGAGCACACATTAGCAGTCAAACAGGTAGATCACATAGTGAAGCCACCTAAGTTAAATGTAAAATGTGGTATATGTATATTTTTTACTTTCTGAAATCAGTGACCGATTGAAACCGCTGGGTGTGGGTCAGGTCTGGGCCAGGCTCGGCCCTATTGCGGAGTGGGCTGCAGTCCGGTTGGGGCATTCATTCATCGAATGTACAGAGTGTCTCAAGGCTTGTGCTATATCCTGCCTCTGGGAGGCAGAGGGGGGTGGGTGGGTGGGTGAGTGAACGTCGGGGAGAGAAGGGGTTTAGAGGAAGGGTGGTAGGAAGGAGTGGGATGGGGGTGGGGGTGACAAACACACAGGAGTCCCATTAAAAACAACTCTGGAATCTCGACACCAGGGTCCATAGTCGGGCTGGTGCACACGTGACTCATCATAAACAACATTATCAGAATAAAAGCTATAGAATAATAATGATATTCTTCGATCAAACAACGAGGCCTGGATGTCTAAAAAAAGGTCATTCACAGATCATACTTACAAATCATCATACAGACTTACATACTTTCTTACGTTACTTTCATACGTTCCAATGCATTCTCTCTCTTTCGCTCTTCCACTCTCTCTCTCTCTGTCTCACTTCAGTCTCTCTTTCTCTCTGTCAGCTCATCTATCTCTTTCACTCTCTCACTTACTCATGCTCTACTCAGCACAACCAACAAATAAAAAGGATCAAAATAAAAAAGATTGTTTCCCCTGTGGGCTGTGAAATTCAACAGGAACACAGGAGTTTAAATTCAAAGAAATCACTTAGTTAACCAAAATTAGGCAAAGAAACATCCAGGCAATCAATCAATCAATCAATCAATCAATCAATCAATCAATCAATCAATCAATCAATCAATCAATTATTTCAACATTGAAATTTGTCAACATTAGTCAAGCAAACAACCAAAAAACGGTCAACCACGCAATGTATCAAACTGCCATCGTTATGTAAACCGACCAGTAACGTCTCTTATCACAACCAGTCGATTGAGCAGTTCACTTCAGGTATGTCTGTTTCTGTTTCACAGCTCAAGTAGTCCTCAGTAGTCCAGCAGGTGGCAGAAGAGAGCGAGTAGAGTACAGTACAGTACAGTGCAGTACAGTGCAGTACAGTGCAGTGCGGAGCAGAGCAGTAGACCTGGTGGTGGTGGAGGCGGAGGTCATCAGATGCTAAGGTCGGTGTGGTTCTCCTTGTAGATCCGCCGCTTGGGCTCGGGCAGGTGTGGTTGTCCCCCGTGACCCCTTGGGGTGGTCGGGTAGCCGTTGGAGCCGCAGGATTTGAGCGTGTTGGTGCTGTAGTAGTCCTTGAGCCGGGCCGGGCCGGGTGGCGGGTCCTGGTAGCTGCAGCTGCTGCTGTCCGAGGTGGACTCGCAGCGGTAGCGTCTCTCGGGCGTGCCGTTCAGGCCCCACATCAGGTCGTCGCGGTCCCGGTCTCCATCGCGGAGAACGTTGCCGTTCTTCAGGCCCCGCTCGGGGGTGCGTCCGCGGGCTAGTGACATGGAGGAGGCGGCCATAGCCTGACCGTTGTTGGCCCTCTCCGGGGTGGAGAAGTCCTGTCGCAGGGAGATGCGGCCAGGCGTCTGGGGGTCGCGGGCCACCCCCGGCGGCCGATAGATGGCCTGGCGGTCGGGGGTGTGGGCCATACGCAGCAGGAGGTGGCTGGACTGGCGGGAGGCTGCACGCTCGGGGGTGCGGTCGCGGTACTCCGCCCGCCGGTCCATGGACTTGGCGCGGCGACGGTCCGGTGAGGAGTTGCGGCGGCGGGTCGGGGAGCGATCCAGGGATCCCTGGCGCACCCGCGCCGCCGAGCCTTGGGACTTCCTGTCTGGGGAGCGGCCCCCGCGCCGGCCCAACGTGCCCACACCACCACCACCACCAACACCACCATTGCTGCCCTGGGAGTCCCGCTCGGACGACTTGCGTCCAAAGCCACCCTCCTTGCGCAGTGTCTTAAACAGTTTGGCGATGCCGCTCTCCGACTCAGACTTCTTCACCTTGCGGCGGTTGTTCTTCTTGGGGTCGTCCGGAGATGGTGTCTGCTGGTTGTTCCAGTTATGGTGCTGTTGTTGTTGTTGTTGTTGTTGTTGTTGTTGTTGTTGTTGATGTTGTTGTTGATGATGTTGTTGTTGATGTGGGTAATGCTGCTGGGATGAGGGGTGGTAGTGCTGCTGCTGCTGCTGCTGTTGAAGATGCTGCTGCTGCTGCTGCTGGCTGGCAGGAACACGGGCGTAGTCCCTCCTGTCCTCCCTCTCTACTCGCTCGCTCTCTCTCTCTATCCACTGCTCCTTGTGTCGTGGTGGGGTCGTGTGGTAGTCGGGTGAGTAGCTGGACTCGGATGGAATGTGGAAACGGCTGTTTGGCGGCAGAGTTCTCATTTCCGGAAGATTTTTCCCGGGTGAGGGAGGGTACCCGTCATTGGGCCCGTCTGCAAGGAGAAGAAAAAAGATGAAGTCATTCAACAAGGCCGCACATAGTGAGGAAGGACACTCTTAGCTTTGAGAAAAAAAAGGTTTTCCATCTCCCTCTTTGTTGGAGAACCTTTTTAAAAGTGCTGGGTAGACCTTCTAATTCCTCACAAAATGTTAACCAACATCTGACTTGAGAAAAGAAAAAGTTTCTTGCGGTGAAAAGAAATGGCGTCTCGCTGCTGAATCCACCAGAAGGTTCTACCCAGCACTATGTGTTTCCATCTAAGAGTGAACGACTACATGCCAAATGATGAGAGTGGCAAAAACACACTCTTCAGGCATTCCAGCGTGGTGTTAGTACTTCAGTGTGAGCTGAAGCTGGTGCGTTTGTGCTCTAAGCAGAGTTATTGGCAAGTGTACGTGATAATGATCCAATGGGAATGAGGCACAAAGCTTAATTAACATTAACAAAAACTGCTAATGCTTCACTCTGGTGTCATGCACTGCACAGTTGCCATGCATGAGTGCACGCTAACATCTGCAATACTTATTGCAATCCACAACATGTATTGACTTCATAACGACACTTAATTAGAATGGCATTTACTAGCACTTAGACCAATGTCCAAGTTGCAGTCATCAAATACTGCTGTCAAAACAGGGAGATTAATTACTCTTAAATTAAATGTACAGTACATGTATTGGGTTGTTTTGTGCGGTGCAACTTTTCAGGGTACTGGTAGGTGTGAACATAACATTAGTTGCGGCGTGAACAAAAGCGTGAAGTTCCAAGTGGTTCCCTTTTGGAGGGTCATAGCCTGGCACCATAGAAACACATACAGTGGCACAGGAACAGCAACCACACGTACACACAGCACATGAACACTTTCACACAAAGGTCCAATGTCACAATGAGCATAAAAAAACAACAGATGACGATGACAACAGCAACAGCAGACAACAGCAACAACAACGATGAGAGATGACAAAAAAACACGGCCACATCTACAGCGGTGGAGTTCTGCTATTTCCACGGCAACCCGGTGAGCCAACCCTGTCGGAGGACTAATGCCACAGCAGTGTTGACATGAATCCATTCCAGCGGGTGATTGGGCGGTTGGATGTGGTAGGGGTTGGGGTTGGGGGTTGGGATGGGTTGGAGGGGGTGGGGTGAGGGGGTTAAGGGCCAAGATGCAATGCATTCTGGGATTAACAGCACTCGGCCATACAGTGAGACACACACACACACACACCAAGACACAGCCACATAATGCGGACTCGTCGGCATGCCTGCGGCCTGTTACACAGACAGCTGCTCTTGGTCACACAGAGGAACTTAGGGTATTCTTATTTATTGGTGACTCTTAATTTTGATTGCTAAATTAGCTCATGCACACAGATGGTATAGACTTTATTTGAGTTAATTTCCATTTCTTGACCGTTTACCTTATCACCTTAACTCAAATTGAAGTCCATAACCCTGAGGTCTTAGGCCTTAGGGCCTAACCTCATGTTAACTAGACAGAGATTCTCCATCTAGTTAAGTATCATTGGTTACAATATCTGTAAATAGAATAAAGGTCTCTATCCATCCAAGAATAATGAATGAGATAATGATTTTTTTTTGTAAGAGAACAGATGGAAGGACCCATAAATTCAAACATTTCCTCTGTGTATCCAGGAGCCCATAGTGTGTCTGACGCAGGCGGTTATGCAGCCATCACTGCCACACAATGCAACCCATTGGGTCATATGGGTATCATGGAGGCAAAGCACAAAGGGAACGGCAGAGTGGAGAAGGGCGAGCGGAGCGGATGGGGTGAGCATACACGGTTCTCCAGGGGGGAGTTCAGGGTTGGGGAACTGGAGAGGTCAGGTTGATGGAGATGGGGTTTGGGAGAAGGTTTTTTTTGGGGTGGTAAGTTCACAATGAGGAGAGGAAGGAAGGCAAGGGAAGGGAAGGGAAGGGAAGGGAAGGGAAGGGAAGGAGGGAGGGAGCGAGGGAGGTGGGGAGGGGAGGGAGGTCACGGTGGAACACTGCGGGCTACAAACCGTGGTCTGATTTTGGCCCATCAGGTAGAAGCAGGGCTCGCCCAACTTATCATTCCTCATACACGAAGCGAGATGTGGGGGCATCATCGCTGCACACACAAGGAGGAAGAGGAGGGAAAAAGAGAAAGAGAGAGAGAGCCCAGTGAAAGAGAAAGAGAGAGAGAGAGACAGAGAAGGAGGAAGGAGAGGGAAGGGGGGAAACAGATTGGAGAGTAAGAGGAGAAACCAGAGAAAAAGGACAAGAGAGGGGCAATGCAGAGATGGAGAAGGGAGAGTGAGACAGGCCGAAAGAAGAAGAGAAAGTGAAAGAAGAGGGAGACAGCCAGAGAAAGAGAGAGAGATACCAGTAAAGAAGAGAGAGATGAATAAAAGAGTGAAAGAGTGAGATCAAAGAGATAAGACAGAGAGAAGAGTTAAGATCCTCGACATAGATATAGTAGAACAGAGAACAAAAATGTTCTGCTTAAAAATTCCTCCATCAGATTACATGGTCGAAAGTGTCCCTAAAATAAAAAGAAAGGTTAAGAGCGGATAAAAGCAATTAAATGACAACTGCCTCAAAGAAAACTTTAAACAGAAAGGACAGCCGGAGAAGAGAAGAAAAGAGAAAAGAGAAGAGAAAATAAGAGAAGAAAAGAGAAGAGAAGAGAAAGAGAAAGAGAAGAGAAGAGAAGAGAAGAGAAGAGAAGAGAAGAGAAGAGAAGAGAAGAGAAGAGAAGAGAAGAGAAGAGAAGAGAAGAGAAAGAGAAGAGAAGAAAAGAAAAGAAAAGAAGAGCCCTGTCGGCCGGTCTCATCCTCAGTTGACGGCAGGTCGGTTAATCTCCAGAAAGATGTCATTGAGAGGACAACAGGATTACAAAATGAGCCATCGTCGAGCAGATCATTACACGGTGATTATCATCAACAACAGGGCACATCGTATTCCACCCCGACTAATAAGTATTAAGGGGAGAATACATACAACAAGGAAGTCAAGAGAACCAGGGGGGGGAAGGGACCAAGGGATTCAAGGGGCAGATGGCCATAGAATAGAAACTATGCACTACTATATTATTATGAGGATTGTAGTACCAGTACAGGGGCAGGGAGGGAGAGGGAAGAGGTGTGTGTATGTGTGTGTGTGTGTGTGTGTGTGTGTGTGTGTGTGTGTGTGTGTGTGTGTGTGTGTGTGTGTGTGCGCGTGTGTGTGTGCATGTGTGTGCGTGTGTGTGTGTGTGAGAGAGAGAGAGAGAGAGAGAGGGAGAGGGAGAGAGAGAGAGAAAAGACAGAAACAAAGGAAGACCATGTGTGTGTGCAACAAAGACAAAGAGAGAAAGTCTGTGAGAAACCGAGAGCTCGCAAGAGAGAGGGAGAGAGGGAGAGGGAGAGAGAGAGAGAGAGAGAACAAAACAAGAGGCAATCAAGTTATGGTTCCAAACAAGGTGGCGCCGATGCCTGATTGCTACAGTACCCACCATATTCGGGCACGGAGCCGTCTCCACGCTTGAGGACGAGGCGGGCGCGCCGACCTCCGTTCTTAATGAGCTCGATGGCACGAGAGTGCTTCATATTCTTGGTGCTCTCGCCATTTATCTCCAGAATCTCATCTCCGACCTGAATGGACACACACACACGGCACACACGTACACACAAACACGTGCGTGCACACACACAACAAATGCTCCACCTGTCAGTTTCACAGTTACTCTGACTTCGTTTACACAGTACATAAACACTAATTCAAATCCCCCACCATGCCTATAACGAACCCAGACCCACCCACCATCCAGAGTAAGCAGTGTTTAAAATGGCCTCACCACTCTTCATTTGCCTAATACACCTGTGTCTGGCTCCCCCTTATTAGTATGGGGACGGAGTGATGGCCGGGTGTACCCCCATCACAACTCCACTCAACTCAGCCCCCCACCCCATCACACCACCAACTCCATCCACCCCCCAACTCCTCATCCATCCACGTGTGTGTGTGTGTGTGTGTGTGTGTGTGTGTGTGTGTGTGTGTGTGTGTGTGTGTGTGTGTGTGTGTGTGTGTGTGTGTGTGTGTGTGTGTGTGTGTGTGTGTGTGTACGCGTATGCCTGTGCGTGTGCGTGGGCATCTCTACGGGCTGCGATGGAGACATCAGAGCGGGGTTCACGGAGGGCCAAAGTGATTAAGGTTTAATGGGGGAGATGCTCGGCACGTTTCATTATCACCCAGTTCAATTCGGTGCTAATTGCCTTATTATGGGCAGGGCTTTATGAGAAGCAAGGCAAGATTGAGGAGGTGAGGTGAGGGGTGGCAGAGTGAGATGGATAGTTGGTGTGTGTGTGTGTGTGTGTGTGTGTGTGTGTGTGTGTGTGTGTGTGTGTGTGTGTGTGTGTGTGTGTGTGTGTGTGTGTGTGTGTGTGTGTGTGTGTGTGTGTGTGTGTCTGTGTGCGTGTGCGTGTGTGTGGTGAGGCGATATGTAGACTAATTTGGCCCTCAGTGTGTACCCCCAGTCCCTCCCTCATTCGCTCATAATCACCGGCAGTGTGTCAAGTGAAATGGAAGTTAGATGGTGCAGTTGTGAATAGTGATTCGATAAAACAAACAACTGGCACCGGTTACTCATTTGTTAGACACTGGATGACAAAGTTTGGAAAGCAATTCTGATTTATATTTTTACAGTTTTTTTTTTTACCTCTGCCAAGGACGTTATGTTTTCGGCAGCGTTGGTTTGTCTGTTTGTCTGCCTGTCAGCAGGATAACTCAAAAAGTTATGAACGGATTTGGACGAAACTTTGTGGAGTTCTGGAGTTACAAATCTACACGCCCCTAGTGAACGCAAATTAAATTGCGGGATAGGGCGAATGTTGACATTCCAGTTACTAACCACAAAAAGAAGGCAGAAAGGCTGAAAACAAAAATAGGGTGTAACATAGTTAAAAGTTCTAACCAACCGCTTCCTTGGTGGAGGATTACAGTCTCAGAGTGCATTTCTAGTTTTTAATGTATTCTGTTAATCATTGTGTACCCTTTGCTCTCTTAAAAAATGTTTTAAAAAGTTTGTTTTCATTTTAGGTCATTTCTCTACTCAACGAACATAGGGTCCATGCTTGTCATATGAAATGTCCTATATACTGTGTGTAATGTGTGTAAAGTTGAGATGAGTGGAGTAGAGTTGATACTTGATACTGATAGGGAGAATTTACCAAATTATGCTCAGTGAGTAGGAGTTATTTCCAGTCCAATCAGTTTTTTTTTGCAGTTTAGTGGTGCATTATTCTGGCGCTGTTTGTGGTCCATTGTTACGGTACTGTTTTCATTGCCAATTTGCTAGTGTGGGTGATGTATTTTTTCCCTTACGGCACACCGTGCCACAAATAAGCAAAACTCAAAAACAGTGCTTTGTGCTGTTGTGGTAGTGCAGCAGTGGGGTACACTGGCTGCAGGGAGCTGTGCAGTATTGTACTGTATTGTTCTAAGTTGTAACAGGTTGTGTCTTCCTGTGCTGTGACGATTAATACTGTTCTGAACTGTGCAATGATAATGAGGTGGTATCATAATTAATAATACATCTAAGGCCAACATGTGAATACATTAACTATGAAATGGTCAGTGTGTGGGAGTTTCATACGTAGTTTTTTTTCTACACTCTGCAATGACAAAATGTGCTATGATTTGTTGCTGTGTATGATACAGATGTTCCTTTCTATTATGTGTAGTGTAATGTTTAGAGAGTTGGACTGAAGATCACAGGGTTTTAGGTTCAATCCCCACCCTTACCAACCTTGGCTGAAAAGTGAGCAAGGCACCTACGTATCTATACTACAGCTCTGGAGACTGTAACCAATACCCTATGCTATCTGTAAGTCGCGTTGGATGAAAGCTTAGTGTAATAATGTAATGTAATATAATTGCGCTGTGGAAGGTCTCGTGCAGTGCGGTGACCTCACCCGCATCTTCCCGTTGCGTACGGCCGCCCCGTCCTCCGCCAGCCGGAGTACGTAGAGGTCCATGTTGTACTCGCGGCCCCCTCGCAAGCTGAAGCCGAAGCCTTTGCTGTCTCGCTCCAGGTCCACCGAGTAGTACTCCGCATCCTGAGGGAAAACAAGACAAAACAAACAAACACACAAACAAAAAAATTATCAGGAAGTTTGAAAGACGCAAGCAGACATGGCACCATAGTACAAACACTCCACAGGCAAGCCTTGGGACCTCAAAACACTGTTTTTCTTTGCTTGTGTGGCTACTTGATCAATGTTGAAGCCCCAAACACACACACACACACATTCATAAACAGTATACTGTAGTCAAGTAACAGAACACATGCAAAATTAGGAGCAGGAGAGAGAGAGAGAGAGAGAGAGAGAGAGAGAGAGAGAGAGAGAGAGAGACAGAGACAGACAGAGAGACAGAGAGACAGAGAGAGAGACAGAGACAGAGACAGAGACAGAGACAGACAGACAGACAGACAGACAGACAGACAGACAGACAGACAGACAGACTAAATCAACAGACTGCTAAAAAAATAGAGCAAAAAAATAATCCATGAGGAAACAGCGTGATGTGGCTGTCCGGATGTAGAGATATGAGCGGAAAGCAGCAGGAGACGAGAGATACTGTAAATAGCGGAATGCATTAACCTTAAATCTTTATTGGTCAATGGAGGGACAAGAGGAGACAGGGGCGTGTTTATGTGTGTGTGTGCGCGCGCTGCGTGCGTGCGTGTGTGTGTTGGGGGAGGGGGCTAGTGGTGGGTGGACAGTCTGAGAGAGGTTGTGATCTCATTAAGTGCTGTCCCACTAAAAAACTTGGCCAAAATCGATCCCCAGCACAGCTCCCCTTCGAGTCATGAATATTTAACTCGATCCTCCATAGACGACAGGCTACAGAAGACAGTGCAAGGGCAAAGCAAGGGCACAAGTTGCCTATAGACGAAACGTAACTTTAACACTCTTGTCTGAACGGCCATAACAATTCACTTGACACCACAATGACAGCATCATCAAACAGTGACTCGTCAGGAACTGTGTCAAGAGGAGTATGTTAAGTAGCTTGTTTAGAATTCAGAGTACATACTCTTAGTAACTCTCCTACAATGGGGGCTTAATGGATTTATTCTTGCAGCTGAAGTTAATCAAAGGCCTCTTCTCTCTTCCTCTCTAGATTTACGACTTTAACTTGTTAGAGTAACACACCCAAACATGCAACTGAACCAGCTTTCTGGAGTAACCTCAAGGTCTCACAAAGTGCCCAAGTTAAACTAAGACATTTGTATTCACACACTGACCTGAGCTGCAATACCTGTTGTCTGAACTGAATGCTTAAATATGTCAACGTTATCCTTCACACCCAATTACACAATCGTCACCTCTTTATCCGTCAGACAATGCGGGAGAAAAATAGCTCTCTGCTTTGAATTTCAAAACGACTCCAACAACAACAATAACAACAGCAAAAAACAAAGTCCACAAATACAGTCTTGCCCCAGACAAAACAAAAACTGTAAAGCGGCTGCGTTTGGCCGTTCGTGCTCAGACAAAACACAAACAAAAATCATTACGGCTCCGAGCCCATCACTGGCCCTTTGATGGGGAGCAGGGTCAGAACCAACAGCATTGTTTGTTTACAATCAATAGCAACAGATACAGCTGGTCTGGGGGCCAAATAACAACAGCATTGTCAACCATATGGCGGTAAGCAAGGGGTGGGGGAAAAACAAATAGAATAGATAGAGTTCAAGTGCACAGCTCTAGGATAACAGAGGGGATTGTGGGGATTAGGAGTGGAGGTGGCCTTGAAGATTGAAAGCCAGTAGCCTACAAAATGACAAGAACCATAGTCTGATAATGTGAGGTGATGCATTCGCTGTCACATGAAATAGCAAATTGGTGAGAGAGCCATTTTAGCCAATCAAAAAGGTACCTTCCCTCTGTACCGATTCACTGTCTGGTAGGGGTTGTGTTTCCCTGTAGGTCTGTGCGTGTCTTATTCACTGGTAGGGCTGGGTTTGTGTACCTCCCCCTGTACCGATTCACTGTCTGGTAGGGGTGGGTTTGGGTGTTGGGAGGTTGGTTGTTGGGAGTAAGAGTAGGAGTAGGGTGTTGTTATTGCTCACCTGGTTAGACTGTGTTTGTGCAGACTGGGGAGCCTGTTTGGATTTAGCGTTGTTCCTGTAAACAAATATTACACAATGTCAATCAATTAGTACTGAGAACCTGATAGCTAGCTAACTGTCAATAGATAGATAGATAGATAGATAGATAGATAGATAGATAGATAGATAGATAGATAGATAGATAGATAGATAGATAGATATATAGGGTGTGTGTGTGTGTGTGTGTGTGTGTGTGTGTGTGTGTGTGTGTGTGTGTGTGTGTGTGTGTGTGTGTGTGTGTGTGTGTGTGTGTGTGTGTGTGTGTGTGTGTGTGTGTGTGTGTTTGTGTGTGTTTTACTCACCTAGATTCAGAGCTCTGAGGTGTATGTGTGGTGGTGATGGTGGCAATCTTCTCAGCGTTCGTCAGGAGGGATGCGTTGGAGGACTCTGTCAGGAAAAGGATACAAGAGGGAGAAGACAGCTGTTTTAGACATTTTAATCCCCACCATCTTTGACCTTCACCTTTCCCTTGAGCGTTTGCTGACACTTTCTCTACTCTGCCTGAACTTCTAGTGACATTATCAGGGCACCTGAAAAAAAGTGTTGAAAAAAAAGAAAGAAATATCACTTTTTGAGCAGTGGGAATGATTTGTACTGAAAGAGGAGTTTCTGTTTCTGCAGGGATTTCTTTCTTTTTGTTCGATTAAAAGTCCTCAGGCAATTTAAGCAGCTAAGCACCGAATCAGGATATGGCTAACTCGGAAACTCTTATTACTTTTGTGTGTCCATATATCAGTCTGGAATTCTGATTGCTTCGGGACAAACATCTGCATGTTGTTATTTTTGCTCATTAGTGTGATGATGCCGGCATGAATGCTTCATACCAGACACCTGCTGCTCGCTTGTCATTAATGAGAAGCAAAGACAGATTCTGTCAAAAAATGTTTTGGACGAGACACATCAAATGAACCACTCTGATAATTATGCGCTGTGTGATGTATGCGCGGCACACCAGAACAAAACCAGTGAGTGTAGAACACAAGCATAGAACCTTCTCCCTAATGAGGACTTGTTGAAAGAGTGACAAAGAGAGAACAAATGAAGAGAAATGAATGAATTAGATGGATAGGGGTAGTGTGAAAGAGGAAATTTAGCATTTGACAATGTCTGTCATGCTGATGAAGCTAATAAAGAGAGAAGAGAAGAGAAGAGAAGAGAAGAGAAGAGAAGAGAAGAGAAGAGAAGAGAAGAGAAGAGAAGAGAAGAGAAGAGAAGAGAAGAGAAGAGAAGAGAAGTTTAACAATCCTTTATTAAGTCATTATCAAACCATATTACCACATCAACCTCATCACCAAGAGAAGAGAAGAGAAGAGAAGAGAAGAGAAGAGAAGAGAAGAGAAGAGAAGAGAAGAGAAGAGAAGAGAAGAGAAGAGAAGAGAAGAGAAGAGAAGAGAGTAAAGAGCTGACGTGCCAAGGCCAGGAGCCAGTCTGTAGCTCGCTACCATCTTCATCATCACCATATTCATCTTCCTCTTCTTCTCAAGCACTCCAGCTTGGAGGCCTAAGCCCACCGCACACTGAATCACTACTCCCCAAGCACACCTTCCTCGCACGCACGCACACACACACGCGCGCATGCACGCACGAACACACATTCTCTCTCTCTCTCTCTCTCTCTCTCTCTCTCTCTCTCTCTCTCTCTCTCTCTCTCTCTCTCTCTCTCTCTCTCTCTCTCTCTCTCTCTCTCTCTGGCACACACATGCATGCAACTGTTGCAACACATCTTCAACTATGCATCCCTGCATATCCCTCTGGTGTGTGTGTGTGTGTGTGTGTGTGTGTGTGTGTGTGTGTGTGTGTGTGTGTGTGTGTGTGTGTGTGTGTGTGTGTGTGTGTGTGTGTGTGTGTGTGTGTGTACACCCGTGCATATGTGTGTATATATATGTGTGTGTGTGGCCATGTGTGTGTATGCATAATGCGTGTGTCTTCACGACACACATGCCCTATGCTCCGGGAGGCGATGTGCTCCCCTGGGCATGTGTGGAGGTTAAAAATAGCCTGTGTGGAGAGTAATCTCTCAAAGCGACTGTCATCCTGTGTTTAACAGGCCATATAACTAAGACCCTCAGCATCCTCTCCTCTCAGCTTCCACTCTCCTCCGCTCCTCTCCTCTCCTCTCCACTCTCCTCCTCTCCTCTCCACTCTCCTCCTCTCCTCTTCTCTTCTCTTCTCTCCTCTCCTCCTCTGTTCTCCTCTCCTCTCCACTCACAGGCCTCCTTCAGCCATCCCTCCACTTAATTACACTAACTCTCCATGACTCTTAGCCCCCTCCTCTCTTCTCCCTCTCTCTCTCTGTTTCTCTCACTCCTTTCTCATCACTCTTCCCCTCCTCCTCTCTCTTTCTGTTTCTCTCCCCCTCGACTCTCACCCCCTCCTCACATCTTCTCTCCCTCTACACCATGCATCCACTTATCTACTCTCTCTCTCTCTCTCTCTCTCTCTCTCTCTCTCTCTCCCTCTCTCTCTCTTTCTCTCCCCTGACTCTTCTCTTCTCATCTAATCTCTCTCTCTCTCTCTCTCTCTCTCTCTCTCTCTCTCTTTCTCTCCCCTGACTCTTCTCTTCTCATCTCATCTCTCTTTTGCTGTCTCCCTCTCTCTCTCTTTCCATGACTCTTCCCCTCCCCTCATCTCTCTTTCCCTGTATCTCTTTGCTCTCTCCATGACTATAACCCCCTCTCCTCTAATCTTTCTCTCGTTGCCTGTCTCTCTCTCCCCGATTTACTCCCCTCCTCTTTTTTTTCTCTTTCTCTTATTCTTCACCTCTCATTTCTCCCTGTCTCTGATCTTAGATTTTCTCTCTGCTTTTTCCATTATTTCTTATCCGTCCTCTCTCCCCCCTCTCTTTCTCTTCCCTTCTTCTATCCTCTTTGCCGCTGGTGTTGCCTCATCCAGTGGACGCTGGGTCAATAAGTGAATTTTAAAACATCTCTCTCTCTCTCTCTCTCTCTCTCTCTCTCTCTCTCTCTCTCTCTCTCTCTCTCTCTCTCTCTCTCTCTCTCTCTCTCTCTCTCTCTCTCTCTCTCTCTCTCTCTCTCTCTCTCTCTCTCTCTCTCTCTCTCTCTCTCTCTCCCTCCCTCTCCCTCTATCAACACACCCAAGACTTGCTTCATGATCAGTCCTTGGGGAGGGTTTCTGAGAAAATCCTGTGAAGGCCCAGGGATGACCTCATTGGTCTGACTCTAGATGAGGTTAACCAATCAGGAGCTCAGAAATACAGAAATGTGTCTGTGTTGTTGGAGCTAAGGATAGTACTGCTCAAGCGTGTGTGTGTGTGTGTGTGTGTGTGTGTGTGTGTGTGTGTGTGTGTGTGTGTGTGTGTGAGAGAGAGAGAGAGAGAGAGAGAGAGAGAGAGAGAGAGAGAGAGAGAGATGGAGGGAGAGAGAGAGAGAGAGAGAGAGATGGAGAGAGAGAGAGAGAGAGAGAGAGAGAGAGAGAGAGAGAGAGAGAGAGAGAGAGAGAGAGATTGTTTGATTTGTGATGAAAAGAGAGAGGGTGGAAAATATAGATATAAGATTATGTGCATGTGTGATGGTTGTGCACGTGCATGGTTGAGATGTCTGTTTCAAGGTGCAGGCTTTCCCCCAGCGCTTTCTTATCAAGGCGGCCGCCTTGACTAAACCCCACCCCCGCCTTGGCTACGTTCCCTAAAAAAAAAAAAAAATGCGTCCGAGGGCAAAAAAAAAAAAAAAAAAAAAAAAAGTTGTAATGCATGTTCAAGCGCAGGCACTAGGACAACATCGGTTGGACTAAATTGTGACACCTAGTGGTCGGATTTATTACTACGCCATGTGTGTCCATCCTCGAGGCCATATTTTGAAACAATTTTATTTTCAATTCTTGGGTTGCAGTTACGTCAGAATGCCCCTTCACTGGAGCGCGCGAATTTGAAATGGTGGACAACCCTGACTTGGAGCCATTGAAACCCATTCAAAAGTACATTTTTTCGATGTTCGACAGAATATTTTTAATTAGACCTCTGCTTTCCATACCTGAAAACGGTATTTTCCTAGCATCTACCAATCCGAAGGTAGCCTACTTTAAGTGCAGAATTACTTTTCTAAAGATAGCTTTTTGTTTCCTTGGAAACGGACGCGGTTTATGTGTTACGCATACGCTATTTGACTCGGGTTTGCATTATTATGGATGAATTTCTAATCTTGACATTCTAATGGACAATCTGTGCGAGTTTCAAAATGCGTTTTTATGTAACATGGGAGTAAAATGTGTTAACAGTACGCCCGTCTGGGATTTGTTAGCTAGTTCGCTAGTTAGCTAGCAAGTAAGTAATAGCAGAAATAAACTCTCTCTGGTAATAGATATTAGAATCGATCTGTCTCAATGGCCCAAGCATAAACAAAGAAACACCAGGATTTGGATGTAATGCTATAATATCAGCAATTTGTCAAAGCAAAACATTCTGAGAACATTCACAGGACCAGTTCATTATATCCACAGCCTTGAGTGTTGGCAAATCTTTCCACTTTTGACATGATGTAGTGTAGAGACCTAGCACTTGCTAGCTAACTAGCGGGCCAGCTAGTTTAACAAATCCCAGACGGGATGTAAACACATTTACTCCCATATCACATAAAAACACATTATGAAATTCGCATAGATTGTCCATTAACATGTCAAGATTAGAAATTCATCCATAATAGTGCAAAACCGAGTCAAATAGCGTATGCGTAACACATAAACCGCGTCCGTTTCCAAGGAAACAAAACGCTATCTTTAGAAAAGTAATTCCGCACTTAAAGTGGGCTACCTTCGGATTGGTAGATGCTAGGAAAATACCGCTTTCAGTTATGGAAAGCTGAGGTTCTCAGCTTTTAAACAAGTCCAATGGTGTGTCTTTAGGTATAATTAAAAAATATTCTGTGTCAGATCGAAAAAATGAAGTTTTGAATGGGTTTCAATGGCTCCAAGCCCAGGTTGTCCACCAGCAGCGGTAGATCACCACCAGGGGGCAGCACTATGACGGCCACCAGTAGGGCAGTTTAATTACAACAGGGCACTGGAACTCTTTTTTGAAAAACCGAGAAGGATGGCCTGCAAGGACAAGACTTGCAAAATGTGCCATAGGTAGTCATAGGTAGCCAGTCAATTTTGCACTCCATTTGGTTTCTCTTTTTCGTTAATGTAAACAACCTGCACTGCACTTTTTGTTACATTTTTCTTTTCAGCTTCTGTAAATAGTTTTGATATGGCAGGTCAATACATATTTTCCAGTTCTACACAGCTTTGTTATTATTCAACCCCCCCCCCCAAACCCCCGAAACAGTATTCGTGCCGTGCGTGACATCAACCCCCCCCCCCCCCCCCCCCCCCCCCCCCCCGCCACGCCGCCCCCCAGGGACAGACTCGAAGCCTCACCACCTTGACTAACCAATTTTCTGGGGGAAACACTGAGGTGTAAGTCTTTTTATGGGTTTATGTGCGCATGGCAAGCATACATGTGCTTTATGTGTGTATGTCTGTGTGTGTGTGTGTGTGTGTGTGTGTGTGTGTGTGTGTGTGTGTGTGTGTGTGTGTGTGTGTGTGTGTGTGTGTGTAATAGGAGTTTTACATCATGAAATAAACATACAGCCGAGTGCATTAAAGCCCTCGCTTTCAGAGAGATATCAGTGTCAGATAAAAGTGTGTGTGACAGCCCGTTCATCAGAAGCCAGGTGCCCACATGGCATGCACACACACACACACACACACACACACACACACACACACACACACACACACACACACACACACACACACACACACACACACACACACACACACTAATCCATGTGCACACCCGTGTGCACACACACATACACACCACCACCACATGAAAGAGTAAACAGCAAACCAAATAGCAAAGATGTGAGATGTGTGGGCGTCTGGCCAGCGCTAAATAAAGACAGTCTTACTTCTGAAAAGATGTGCCTGAATTTTCTTGTCTTACTTCATCAACAGAAGCATGTGTTTTACACCCAGTGTTGGGAATGTAAGTCTGAAGCTAAATGAGGTGTGTTGCAACAGATGTATCTGGGTGAATGACGCTAAGAGGTGAATAATAGACTGCGTATGCATATGTGCTCTCTGGAATGTCTACGTGTGCATACTGTAAACAATATTGCCTTGTTCAAACCAAGAGCAACCTATGCTAATGGGGCGACGGAAATCATTATTTCTCTATGGAAGGCACGCGACCAGCGCAACCAGAGCGAATTCGCCAGGAGCGAAGCGAGGGACCAGATAAACAATAAAAACAATAAAAAGTCAGCTAATATGGTAATAAGCTATGACGCGGTTCGGCAAAAACGAATTGGAATGTTCATAACTCCGAAAGTCCCAGGCTGTCAAGCCAGAGCCGTTGTGTGATTAGCTAAATCAAACATGTCAATGGCTACGTTTACATTATGTTTTTAATTCAAATTTAATCCAGAATTAAATAGTTCTGTCAAGTTTGCTTTGATCTTTCATTTAATTTAGAATTAAGAGATGTTTACATGGTGTTTTCAAAGCTTCATTTAGAATTAAGCAAATGTCACGCCCAGAGCGAATACAGTGAATTCAAGGCGAAACTTCTTCTGCTACCTCCGCTACCAGGCAGTGTAGGTCGCTCTTGGTGTGGACAAGGCATAAGTCTATTCATTTTGTGTCATATACGTAAGTCTTTTGTTTGTGCATGCAAATGCCCACTCTGGGCTACATATGCATAAGTGTGGTGTGCATGACGAGGTTCTCTGTGGACTGTGTGTGGCTACATGCGCTGTGCCTGTGCGCTATGCATGCAGATGTTTACTGTGGGTTGCGCATTGTTATTAGGCACCGGGCCCAGGACAAATTCATCTGAGAGGGTCCTCCAGCCCAATGGATAAAATATAATGCAATTATGGGCCACTTATGTAGGCTGTGTGGTTGCACTATGAGTCGTACCTACCTACGTTTGTTGTGCTTTGTGCACGACTTTGAGTAGCGGGTGCTGCACTTTGCATATGTGTACTACGTGAGTTGTGTATGCCTTACACATAGTATCTACTCCATACTTCCTGTGCTGCGTGTATCGTGTATCGACTCTGCGCTGCGCTGTGCTGCGCATGCGAGTCTGATCGTGAATACTGAGCAGTGTTTTTTTCAGTGAGAGCCCATGAATACCACCAGCAGCTTGTTGTTTAACAAAAAAGAGAGAGAGAAAAAATAACTAATAATGAAAACTCACACTGTGCATTATTACACACTGCTGTGAGCAGATGCTACGAAAGGTTTGGGGTTTGCAAGCCCCGAAATGATTAGGAATGCATTGGAGCACGCTTGGGGAGGTCAAGCGTGGGGAACACTATCTCCACTGAAATGCCATATTACCATCTCCAAATTGAAGGTAGAAGGTGTGAAAGTTCTTGTGTGTGTGTGTGTGTGTGTGTGTGTGTGTGTGTGTGTGTGTGTGTGTGTGTGTGTGTGTGTGTGTGTGTGTGTGTGTGTGTGTGTGTGTGTGTGTGTGTGTGTGTGCAGGGCTGCTGACAGCTTTTGGCGGGCCCGGGACAACGTCGTTTGAAAGGGCCCCCGATCCAATAAATACAATGTAATAAGGACCCAATTTTGGCCCCCCTCTTTCCCTGGGCCTTGGACAACAGACCCTTTGTCCCCCCTGTCAGCCTCCCTATGTGCATGTGTGTGTGTTTGGGTGTGTGGGTAAAGTAATTACGTTTGCGTCCATGCGTTTGTGTGGCAAGATGGAGTCCAATATTAGGCATCATAATGTGTGAAAACATTACTTGAAAATAAACCATAGCACAACATTACAAATGTTCTTTGTACGTATATTGGATAGCTTTAATAATATTTTACTTCAGCTGCCTTACACCATGCTTCTGCCATGTGTGTGTGTGTGTGTGTGTGTGTGTGTGTGTGTGTGTGTGTGTGTGTGTGTGTGTGTGTGTGTGTGTGTGCGTGTGATGATATTCTGTATTACTGCTACTGCTACAGTGTTCTGGTCACAGGCTTGCTTTTCATAGTGCGCGCGTGCCAGTGCATCCTGAAGCGCAGGCAGGATATAAATTAAAGAGCACTCTGGTGAATTATTAAACACACACACTCACACACACGCACGCACGCACGCACGCACGCACGCACGCACGCACGCACGCACGCACGCACGCACACACACACACACACACACACACACACACACACACACACACACACACACACACACACACACACACACACACAGCTGTAGCCGCTGGGTCCAGCCTTTTCTACCTTTTCTACACACACATATATGAATATGAGGGTATATACTGGTGCTACACACATATCAGCCCAGTAGAGCAACAAAATCACATTCACATGCAGACATGAAGCCCATAGACACAGACAAATGAAACTCCAAATACACAAACGTCATCTATGTGCTTAAAGAAGACACGCACGTATACAGGTGAGACCGTAGAGACCGTATTGATGCACCCTGTCATATTTTCCCTCTCTTTCACAGATACACACGTCACAGACATATTGTCAATATATATAGACATACATTCTGTAAAAATAAATACTTGTATACGCAGACATGTATATTAATATTTTATACATGTACTTGCTAACAAACACACTCCTTCATTCTGTAAATCTATGGCTGTTTCTCTCTCAGTACCCCCTCCCCCCCATTTCCTCTCTCAAGCGCTCAAAATGTTTGCTGTCAAAACATTCAAATATAAACATAAATACAAGCCAAACAAATCGTGTATGTACATGTATTGCACATGTATTGCACATGTATTGGGCATTTTCGTGCATAAACAGTTGAACAACAAACAGTAATTCTATTCGACATCCCTTACCCGACCCCCAAACCCCCTCTTCCTCTTCCCACTTCCTTCTTTCCTTCAGGCGCTGGTTACACATACACAGATATTTTTAAATGCAGATATTTTTTGCAATTCGTTAACATATAAACACAACGTGGATAATAATATAAACTCCATTGTGACAAGTGCGTTTTAGCTCCCTAAATGGGATATTTGTTAGATGTTTTGAAATTGCATGTAGACCAGAGGCTAAAACGTATGTGCTTTCAGCTTCCAATACGTTTTCATAACCAGCTTCTTACTTTCTCTCTCTTCCTCCGCCACCAGGAGCAGACATCTCATGTTCAGAACGTAAAGGCCACATAACGTATTTGCGTCAGTCAATTTAGTGAACCAGCTGGTCCTAATGACCACACCCCCTTCAGCCAGGTTAATGAGCTAATCAGTGAAATCACCCGTGTTTGGGAGCAGAGGCAGAAGGACTATCTGGCAGGACTTTTACTTTCTCAGTCCAGTTTGTCCGCCCCTGCTGTCCATCCTTCCTTTCCTACCTCCCATCCCCACCTCGGTAGCACTTAAGAATAATGGATAAATAAAAAGCATTATGAGGACATAGTAAGTAAGTAAGAAGTTAATTACTGATGAACAAAACATTAATGGGTGGGAAATGTTGTTAATATTTTTATTTCATCAATTTTATTTTTTGCAAATTAATTAAAAGTACATTAAAAAGTTTGTCAAATCTTGCATATATTATTTGTAGATATTTGGTAAAGCATTAATAAAACAGCAGATAATTAGTAGTAGTATTAGTAGTAGTATTAATAGTTTATCATTCGTTAATTATTTACTAAGTTCTTATGATGCTTTTATGCATCCATTATTATAAAGTGTTACCCCCACGCACCTCTCATATCTCCTTTCTCCCATCACCCCCTCTCTTCAGCTACCGTATTCTTCTCCTACCTCTGTCCTTTCATCCCTCCCTCTCTCGCCGTCCCTCCATCTTTCCCCACTTCCATCTCCCTCTCCCACCCACCTTTACCTCCATCCTTCCCAGCTTCTCTCCATACTCTTTGCACAATACCATATAGTACGCGTTCCTCAGACAAGTTGTTTCTACAGTCTCTCATCCCTCATCCTGAATTAGGGAAAACAGGCTTTTCTTTTCATACACATCTCTGGAATGAGTATATATGGAATATATGGACTCTGCTTTCATTGGAGACTTTTAGGAGAGCAATTAATACTGTATACACAGAGTAATGTCATTGCTTTTGGAGTTACTCGACAAAACTTTTAGCTGCCACTGTGCTTTCAATCTTATTATGTGTTAATGTTTTATGTACGTTTATTTTCCTTATGATGTGTTGTCTGCGTCTGGAACTTGTTGTTGGCTGCCATTTTGACCAGGACTCCCTACCAGAAGAGACACTTGCTGCGGTGCACTTGTGCACTTGTGCACTTTGTTCGGGCACTATGTTTCAGTATGTTTCAATGGGACAATCCTGGCTAAGGCTGCAATCACACCGGGTGCGGATTTTACAGTAGGAGGGTGTGTATTATTGTTTGTTAATGAAAATGAGCAGATTCCACGTCGAATATTGCAGATTCTCCGCTTCTCCGCGCCGGGCGGATCAAGTTGAAAAAAGTTCAACTCAAGGCGGAAAATCCGCGGCGGGTTTCCAGATGTTTTATATGAGACCGTTATCAGCATTCATATCAGATTCACTATCCAACGTTAGGAGAGCAAGAGAAGAGCTCGTCTTCTAGCCATTTTACATGGATGAATTTACAAAGCATTTTGTGTATGTTTTCACAACATTCAAATAACACAAAACCATCGATCAGGCTACATTGCGAGTGACAGTTCAGCCGTTACGTTGCCTGGTCACCGCATTCGAATGGGCAGCAGATCCGCGCTCGGTGTGATCACTACAGATACTGTAAATCAATTGGACGCACATCACAGATTGTTGGCAGAAATCTGCGTCCGCAGCCTAAATAAAGGATAAATGAAAAGGATAATTCACACCCCCTCTCCACCCCCCTCTCCCTCGCCCCCTCAGGTGACTCACCGTCGCCGGGGATGATGCGCAGGGTGACGGTGTTGCCGGCCTCCTTGATGAGGTTGACGATGTCGGAGTGGGACTTGTTGGTGATGGAGCAGCCGTTGACGGCCAGGATGCGGTCGCCCACCTTCAGCTTGCCGCAGCGGTCCGCTGGGCTGCCCTCGATGATGCGGCCTATTTTATGGGGCATGGCCACACACGCATTGCCGGCTTTTTGGTATCAGGGATGGTATGGATGCAATGTAATGAGTGGTATGAGGGTGTGTGTTTGTAGTGTGTGTGTGTGTGTGTGAGTGTGTGAGAAAGAGAGTTTGTGTCAATGATAAAGGAAGTAAGGATATAGAATAAGAGAGAACAAAAGACAGAAAATCCCAAACAAAGCGTATTTGTTTGTATGTGACAGAGAGAAGAAGCACAAAGTCAGAGAGAATCAAAGAGAGAAGAAAGGAGCAGAGTATGTGAATGCATGTGTGTACGTGTGTGTAATGTATGTAAAACACATGTGTGTGCCACACAGGGATGGGAATAGTCAAGGAAATGAGGGGAGGGAGATGAAAAGAAAGGCACATGGAGAGATGAGATGAAGGGAAGAAAGGGGGATTGATGGATGAAAGAGAAGGAAAAAAGGAGAAAAATAGAATTAATTCCATGAGCCAACCCAGTCAGATTGCCTAGAGCAGGGGCCGACTGGCCTGCTGCGCTGAATTGAGCATTCCAATCAAGCGGCCAATCATATCGCATGCAGGCAGGAGAGATTAGAGTTGATTGGAGGAGCAGGCCTACAGGAGCGAGGTCATTACGGAATTTATATGCCGGCAGCTGGTTGAGGTGACAGTGTCCAGGCTGAACAACGGTGTAGACACGGGAACATGCACGCGCACGCACGCACACGCACACACCTGCACACACACATGCACACAACTGCACACATCCACATGA
>NC_085866.1:37514312-37519312 GCF_034702125.1 Engraulis encrasicolus | reverse complement strand
TGTAAGTTTGAGAAGGGAGAGTGGGGCTCATGGGTGCTGCTGTGGTGGCACGAGACTGTGTTATTGTGAGGGGTGTCTGTGTTCTGCCTTGTCCACACCAAGAGCAACCTATACTGCCTGGTAGTGGAGGTAGCAGTAGAAGTTTCGCCTTGAATTTGCTGCATTCACTCTGGACGCGACATTAACATGTTCGATTTAGCTAATCACATAACGGCTCTGGCTTGACAGCCTGGAACATGCAGAGATATGAACATTTCAATTGGTTTTCGCCGAACCGCATCATAGCTCATTACCATAAGATTAGCTTGACTTTAATCGTTAAAATTCGCTCTGGTTGCTCAGTTCGCTTTGCCCCTGGCGACTTCGCTCTGATCGTGCAGCAGGTCGCCTACCCTCCATAGAAAAATAATGACTTGCGTCGCTCTGTTAGCGTAGGTCGCTCTTGGTGTGAACATGGCATTAGGGGGTGTGGGTGCTGCTATGGTGCAATGATGCTGGGGATGGAGGGACGTTGCCTTTGCCTTTACACAAGGGGGACAGGAGGGAGAGGGCGATAGGGGTGTGTGTGATGAGACAGTGTATGTGTGTGTGTGTGTCCTAGTCTGTTGTAGTCTGCATAACTGGGTGGGTCATTCAAAGGGCTGTTTGACACTCTCCCCTTTCAAACGTGTGTGTGTGTGTGTGTGTGTGTGTGTGTGTGTGCGTGTGTGTGTGCGTGTGTGTGTGTGTGCGTGTGTGTGTGTGTGTGTGTGTGTGTGTGTGTGTGTGTGTGTGTGCGTGTGTGTGCGTGTGTGTGTGTGTGTGTGCGTGTGTGTGCGTGTGTGTGCGTGCATGCGCGCGCGTGTGTGTGTGTGTGTAAGGGACGAGGCTGGAGATGGAGAGATGTCCTCCTCTTTACACACCGGGGAGAAAGAGAATGAGATGCAGGAATGTCACCCTCCCCCTTATACACCGAGGAAATAGAAGAATAGGCATGTGTATGTAGTCTCTGTGTGTGGGTGGTAGGTTGGAAGGACAGAGAAGAATAGTAAAACCTTGTCCTTACTTTCTCCATGCTGACAAGTGAGACTGGAAAAAGTCAGTGTATGCTGTGTTCTGTATGTTAGAGCAGTGGTTTTCAAAGTGGGGGCTGTGGACCCCTGGGGGCCAAGAGGGGATGCCAGGGAGGTTGCGGCAGGTTGGCAGGAAAAATAAAGCTAAATAAAAAGAATTATTTCATCCATTGAATAACTTTAATAACCCCAAATAAACCAAAAATAAACAATCCCAGTGGAATAATTTTCTTCTTTTCAATGTTTATATATAGGGGCAATGTATTGTGCTTTCTGTAGTACTTAAATGGGTTTAGGAATGCACCAACTTCATAGTTGTGAAACCGGGTGCACAGAAAAAAATTGTGTGGCACGGCTCATGTCAGGGGGGCCTTGGCTGGAATCTACTGCATATGGGGGGCCTTGCCGTGGTTACGTTTGGGAACCCCTGTGTTATAGCATGGGAGTCAGTATGGTAGCGGGAAGGACAACTATCCAACTATGACAAAGGCGGGTAACAGGGTTCATGTGTAGCCTATGTGTCTGTATGTTTCTGCATGCGTATACGTGTGCTTGGAGGACAGAGATATTCTGCCCTTGCTTTTCCATGTTGAGGAGAAAAGAGAGTGCTTTCTGGGTGTGAAGCCAGGGGTATATCATGTGTATTTTTAGGCATGCATGTGTGTGGTGGGTGTGGGCACAAATGTGGGTAGACAGTAGTATGTACAATGGGTAAAAGACCATTTGTCCTGTGTGCAAGAGTGTCAGTGTGCAGGAACAAAAATGTGCATGTGTAAGAATATGCATGTGAGTGTGTGTATCCATGTGTATTTACAGCAGCTGTCTGTTTGTGGGCGCAACCAATGCAGGGCAGGTGAGAGGGCTTGTGTGTATAGTGTGTGTGTGTGTGTGTGTGTGTGTGTGTGTGTGTGTGTGTGTGTGTGTGTGTGTGTGTGTGTGTGTGTGTGTGTGTGTGTGTGTGTGTGTGTGTGTGTGTGTGTGTGTGTGTGTTTGCATGCGTGCGTGCGTGTGTGCATGTCAGGGGTGGAAATAAGGACCCGTCCACCGGCCAGTGACGGGTGAATTTGGCCTTTGGCGGGTGAAATATGTCAACCCACCAGTCACCTTAGCGGGTGAAATTTTTCTACAGGCGCCCAGGGTAATGCTGAATTATATGCAACATCCAACATCAAAGATTTAAGCAAATTGGTGATGAAAAAAGTCATCGCAATAACTGAATTTATGACCTCTGAAACAAAAGTATTGATCAGAAAATGTTCTTACTTGCCATTACAATGTTTGGAACGCTTAAATATGAACTGGTAAAAATGGTGACTGGTAAAAATTATGAGTGACTGGTAGATTTTAGAATCTACCTGCCACAGTGACAGGTGGGGAAAATGTTTAAGTTCCATCCCTGGACTGCGTGTGTGTATGCATGTAAGTGTATGAGTGTATGCTTACCAAATCCTGCCTTGCGCCGGACGGTGAGGTTGACGTGGCCCTGCTTGGCGGCCTGCTGCATCAGCTGCACCACCAGCTGGTGCGACTTGCCCACCACGGCCGTGCCGTCCACGCAGATCAGCTCGTCGCCCGAGCGCAGACGCCCGTCCTCGTCCGCCGCGCCGTACTTCACAATGTGGCCGATGTAGATCTGACGCACACACACAGAGGGGAAACATACAGGAGCAAATGAGATAAATAGGTCAACAAAACACGCACGCGCACGCACGCACGCACGCACGCACACACACACAAAGCATATGCACGTTCACCGTTGCACATGAACACACAAGTGGGCGCACACACGTGCATCAATAGCAAAGGGACAAGGGAGGAGGGGAGGAGGGAGCGAGAGAGAGAGGGGAGAGAGAGAAAACAGAGGGAAGGAAGAGGAAAAAAGAGAAGGAAGCGAGGGATAAAGGGGCGAAGGGAAGTATGAAATTGTGCACTAGTACATGCCCCATTAGCCGTTATCCTGATGTAGCTCTGCCATCATAATAATCACACTGACTTGCATCATCCCACAGAGCTAGAGGTACCTCTTTAACTATGCCCCTGTGAAACACAAGTAGGCGTCCGTGTGTGTGTGTGTGTGTGTGTGTGTGTGGGTGTGTGTACTGTACTGCATGTGTGTGTATGTGCCACAATGTGTGTGTACATCCTTTGTGAGGACTTAATTATCACTGTGTGTGTAGAGGTGTCTCACTGTGTTTGCACACAGATGCGTGTGTGTGTGTGTGTGTATGTGTGTGTGTGTGTGTATGTGTGTGTGTGTGTGTGCGCGCGCGTGCGTGCGTGTGCATGCGTGCGTGTTCCTGTGTGTGTGCGTGCGCGCGACAAAGGAGGAACAGAGACTCACCGGCTCTCCTGGTTCATTGCCACCCAGTATTCTGAAGCCAAATCCTGTATCCTTCCTCCACAAGAAGATGTCCTGCTCCTGAGAGTCTGGCACTGAGAGAGAGAGAGAGAGAGAGAGAGAGAGAGAGAGAGAGAGAGAGAGAAGGAGGGTGCATTTAATGACCAAGAACCATCCATTTGGCTATTCCTTCCACACAAACGCATACAAATTACATACGCTAACAGGGAAGCTGACAGAGGGGAACAAAGGGGTCCGTTTTCCCAGGCCCAGGGAGAGAGGGGCCCCCAGAATTGGGTCCTTATTACATTGCATTTATTGGGTGAGGGGGCCCTTTCAGATGGCTTTGTCCCAGGTCCAGACAAAGCTGTCAGCGACCCCGTGCGTACAACACACATATTCACACTAGGGGTGGTACGGTTCACAAAAGACACGATTCGGTCCATGTCACGGTTTCAAGGTCACGGTTTTCGGTTTTGTACGGTTCTGTTTTTTTTTTTTTTTAATAAATAAAATTTATTATGCACTGGAAATGTATAATATAAAAATTAGAATGAAAATGTAAGCTTATCATGTTGAATTTGACTTCATTTAACCTGTAACAAGGTGAAGTTACTGAAAGAGGAAAGATATCAATGATTTTAACATGCTTCCATTTATTTCACAAAAAAGGAGAACTAAGTCCTAACTTTTAAGTTGACAAATATTCAAATATTACATACTATAACACATTTGACGTGTAAAAATAAAATAGCTACACTCCTGCTGGCAATGGGACCATTAGGTCAGTGCAGTATGACTATTTTGGTTAATGACACATTGAGAACGAATTGGACTTTTATTTTGATACCGCTTTCTGCGAGTTTTGCGCTTAGGATGAATCAGCTGCTTCCTATCATGAAACTGCCGGCCGTGAGAAGCATAGAAGTAAAATCAGAAGTCAAATTCAATTTTAAGTGAACAAGTGAGAGGGTTAAGTTATGTTAAAATGTAAAAGTTAAGGTAGCCTAACAAATAATTATAAAAGATCGTTTTTTTTAGAAGTGTATACAATACACAAGAATGTTTCAAAAAACTCCTGTGAAGCTGAGACTGTTAAAACAGTCAAATTTTATTTTGGTTATAGTGTTAAAAATCAATGTTAACTAGGCAACAGCACAAAGTTCCCTTCATTCCATCAGAGTTTAACTGGCTACATATCAGGAATACAGTTGATTCCAGTTAAGGACAGCGCAGTGAATCTGGTGGACTTATGTAGACCTCCTTGGGTGGACATGTTCAATTATCTCGCATTTTGCCGTCTGGAATCCCCATTCAATGTCACGTGGATATCGCCTACACTAGGCTACTGTAACGTAAGTCATAGTCTACTTTGTTCTGCTAATCTGTCATTTTTTGTAAATTCATGTTCATTTAATTTAAATTGGTCAGAATAAAGGCTGGGGGCAGTCGCTTGCGTTAACGTGGAGAGAGAGGGGGGAAAGGGAGACGCTGCTGACCGACCTGCAGTTGCGCAGGCTGCTGTAGCCTAGTCAGCTGGTGCATGCTGTTACATTATGCCTTTCAGTTGGCTGATAGAAATCAGTCTTTCCACACTCAATATCCTACGT
>NC_085866.1:37494312-37511812 GCF_034702125.1 Engraulis encrasicolus | reverse complement strand
AAGATGAGGAGGGGGAGGAAGAGGAGGATGATGATGATGAGGATGAGGATGATGAGGAGGAGGAGGAGGAGGGGGATGAGGAGGAGGAGGAGGAGGAAGATGAGGTAGAGGAGGATGAGAAGGAAGAGGAGGAGGGGGAGGATGTCAGAATGTCAGAGTGATGATGGAAGAAGAGAGGTTAGGGGAGGTGAAGGTGGAAGAGGAGAATATGATGTAAAGCACTGATTCTTAACCGAACAGAGCCCGATGTTGGCTATGTTTGAAAAACAATTCTTGGGCTTGGGAGTACGGAGCTCCGACTGACAGCTTGGACAATACCCGCGCCCACGAATATGTGCGACCTCTGAGCGGACACCCCCAGGCCGGCTATTGGGAGGGCGAGCAGAACTGAGGAGGCGCGAGGGCGGAATCCTGGATAAAACGAAGATAGGGGGAGATCTGATTTGGAGCAGGTGAGCGGGGAATAAATGCGGTGTAGATACTGCAATTGAAGGGCGAACCAGCTGTCATTGCACTTACAAATCGACGTCGAATGATGGCTGAGCCGAGATAGAAAATCAGGTGGGTAGGTAGGCGTGTCTTAACGCGTAGAAAATAGACAAATGACACGACAATTAGGGAATAGGCAGGTGTTAATTTCGACCTGTCAAATTTCATTACGCTTCTCCCGATCTTTCGTTTTTAACAAAACGTGCATTTGAATATTTTTTTAGTGCGCACACGTGTAGAGGTTTGGGGTGGGGCTGAGGTTTGGATACTTGTCTTAGGCACAGGTAAAGGGAGCCTTAAGAAAAATAGGATAAGAACCACCCTTAATTTTCCTCAGGATTAAAAAATGATTATGATGAAATGATCTACAACAGTACTATACTACTCTACTACTGATGGAAAGGGTTGATGAAGAGAAGGATGAAGGAGGAGGGCAGGGCAGGACAAGGAGGAGCAGCATGGACTGGGAGAAAGGAGACAAAGAATGTGATGCAAGGTAATGAGGAATGAGGTAGTAATGAGGAGAGGAGGAGAGAAGAACAAGACGACGGGGGAGGAAAAGGAGGAGAAGAGGAGAGGAGAACAAGATGAAGGATGAGGAAAAGGAGGAGGAGAGGAGAGGAGAACAAGATGAAGGATGAGGGAAATGAGGCAAGAGGATGATGAAGGTGGTGATGAAGAGGAGAGGCTAGAAGGTGGTGACATCAGCCCAGCTGAGAGGATAGTTATCAGCTGAAACCCTGTAATCCTATTATCACCTATTAACCTAGTACAACAGCCAACCTCAACTACGCTCATTATTACACAGACGCGCACGCTCTCTCTCTCTCTCTCTCTCTCTCTCTCTCTCTCTCTCTCTCTCTCTCTCTCTCTCTCTCTCTCTCTCTCTCTCTCTCTCTCTCTCTCTCTCTCTCTCTCTCTCTCTCTCACACACACACACACACACACACACACACACACACACACACACACACACACACACACACACACACACATCCCTATACCGTACAAACATACACACATGAACATAAAGTACAAAGAAAATACTCCATGACTACACCCATGAATACACCGCCCGCCGCCACCCACCCCCAGCCACACACAAACACACGTGTGCGTGTCACACACACATGAACACACATCATAAAAACGGACAAACTTCATGAAAGGAGCCTCGTTTCATCCTTTTCCTCATTACTGATTTCTCTGACATTTCACTTCAAAATACATCATAGACACAAACACACACACACACACACACACACACACACACACACACACACACACACACACACACACACACACACACACACACACACACACACACACACACACACACACACACACACACACACACACACACCAGTGAGCACGCAGACAAGCCAGCACTCATGTTTCCGTGCACAGTTGGTTGCCCAGATTGCTGCTGAGATGTTTCTCAGTGTTAACACTGCAATACTGTAGACACACACACACACACACACACACACATACACATACAAACACACACACACACACACACACACACACACACACACACACACACACACACACACACACACACACACACACACACACACACACACACACACACACACACACACACACACACACACACACACACACACACACACACACACAGAGCGCTTGTGTCCATCAAGACCTCGGTAAGAGCTCCATCTACAGCCTGGCTGACAGCACTAAACATTGGGGCTGACAGTACAGTAAGACTGCAGGCATCTTCCACAAACAAAAACGAAAACCACAGCCAAAACCAGCCCTCGTAAAACTGCATATCTTGTCTTAACACATACGTAAATACTGAGGGAAATCCCGACATGCATTAAATATGTTTAAATAAGGATATGTTACTAAGCTGTCAGTGTTGACTCAACAGTGTAACAAAATGCATCATTATGTTCTGACACTTGGGCTAGGAATGTGCACTGTATGTAAGTATGGCATCTAGTTATGGGCAGATGTGCATGTGGTACAAAAAGGAAAGCTAAATTAACTGTCATCTCAAATAAAATAAAAAACAAATAGCATTTTCATCTTTTCTTTGTTTTGTGTTTTTTTTTTTAATTCTGGGACACACGATCAAAGGGCAGCGTGACAGTAAAAATGGGAAAGTGGGACACGCGTTGGAGGCACCAAAAAGCTCCGCAGAGGGCAAAGGAAGAGGAGGAGAGGAGAGACTGCACAGTCGCAGCCCAGCTTGCAGTGGCAATATGGAGCCGGCATGCTCACGCTCACTCATCTCCAGTTTAACACCTGTCCACCTGCAAACCAGCCAAATACTCTCAATTATGAAATTGTGTGGTAGATTTTGGAAACCAAGAGGATCATTTTCTTTTAAATGGATGAATTTGCTATTTATCGATGAGGTCTCTGGTAATGTATTCGCTATCAGTGCCCATTCCAAATGATTGAATCCTAACCTGAAATCTCATTGAACACCACACAAATATCCTAGGAACACTCTTACTCAGTGGCTGGTAACACATAGCATCACAATTTAACACTTTATTTATTGCTCTGCCTTTGGGTTTGTGTTAGGATTAGGGGTAAGCAGAGGACAACCTCAGTACAAGCATGTTACATATTGCTATGCTGTTACATATTGCTTGTACGTGTAAAAGGACTTGGAAAATAAGTATTCCTAATGTTCTATGGGTGTTGTTGAGATGTTAGTCACGCAGAATGATCCAAAGAGGGGGGGTTTAATTTCCTTTTTCACAGTGAGGTGATTTAGCCTCTGCCCTTATATGGACAGCTGTGTCTTCCATCCTCACTGGCCCTCTAAGAAACGAGGCCATACTGTATGCTTACTACTGTACACTAGACCACGCCGATGACCATAATCCTTCAGCCAGAGGGATTAACACACATATCCACCAACTGTATAACAGAGTATAACAGACAAAGTACCAACAGTAATATGGGGGGTGTTGGGTGGGTGTGTGTGTGTGTGTGTGTGTGTGTGTGTGTGTGTGTGTGTGTGTGTGTGTGTGTGTGTGTGTGTGTGTGTGTGTGTGTGTGTGTGTGTGTGTGTGTGTGTGTGTGTGTGTGTGTGTGTGTGTGTGTGTGTGTGTGTGTGTGTTTGTGTTTGTGCGGGTGCGTGCATGTGTGCGTGTGTGCACACGTGGATATGTGTGCGTGCATATGCATAAGTGTGTGCATGTGTGTACGTATGTATGCATGTGTCAGCCACAAAAATCAACTCTATCCTGGCTTGTAATTATAATTAAGAACAGTGATGGAGCCCTGCACTGCAAGGCACGCTGAGCTCACAACTGGCCTATAGAAACGAGCCCAGAGTAATGGATCAACGAGCGACGAGCTTTGAGCAATGGATCTCAAGAAGCTTAATTAAAAATCCCAACCCGTCAATCACAGCCAGACTTAAAAGGCTGTCCAAAAAGTGTGTGTGTGTGTGTGTGTGTGTGTGTGTGTGTGTGTGTGTGTGTGTGTGTGTGTGTGTGTGTGTGTGTGTGTGTGTGTGTGTGTGTGTGTGTGTGTGTGTGTGTGTGTGAGTGAGGAGTTTTTCCCCTTTTCTTCGTTTTTTGCCTGTGTTGCAGCAAGAGCATAGAGACTGATTAAAGCGCACAAAGCCATTTAAGGCTTGCCGCAGACAGCACTAACTCACAGTGTCCAACTCGACGTCCTGATGCGGACGCTGACACAATCCATGCTAATTAAACGGAGGATGTCAAAGCGAGTCAGTTAATGGCAGTCTCCAGAAGTCCATCCATGATGGAGGGGGGTGTGTGCGTGTGCATGTGTGTGAGTGTGTATGTGTGTATATGTGTGTATGTCTGAGTGTGTGTATGTGTGTGTGTCTGTTGATGTGTGTGTGTCTGTGTGTGTGTGTGTGCATGTATTTTTGTGTTTTAGTTGTTTATTCTAGGATGGGGTGAACGTCTGTGACTTCTGCATGTGGAGATGAGCTGACTGGCTGCCACATTTATAGAATGAGACTGACAAAAACGGCAATCAATATCTCCATCAGGAGCTAACCGAGTGGGTCCTTGACCCAGAAGACAAGAGCTCGTAAAAAAACACTCCCTGATTACACACACTCTGAATGTGGGACGTGCCTAGTTAAAAGGGCCAGCCTACTTCAAAGGTTCAGCCACAGCAGATGAGGCCTGCTGCTCTATGATGTGTGTGCACCTGGGCTTCTCTCGTGTGTGTGTGTGTGTGTGTGTGTGTGTGTGTGTGTGTGTGTGTGTGTGTGTGTGTGTGTGTGTGTGTGTGTGTGTGTGTGTGTGTGTGTGTGTGTGTGTGTGTGTGTGTGTGTGTGTGTGTGTGTGCGTGTGTGTGTGCGTGTGTGTGTGTGTGTGCGTGTGTGCGCGCGCACGTCTGTATATTCCATGTTGGCTTCGAAGCTGCTATGTGCTTGTACTGGCATCTGCTTCCCTGAGTGTTCATAAAAATCACAACTTCTGTATTCAGTCACAGTCAAAAACTTTGCACAAGCATCCAAGCCCGGCGGCACACAAAAAACGCATACACACACGGGCTCACACAAACGCTGTCACACACACACACACACACACACACACACACACACACATACACACATGGTTGTACATGTCTATTTGCATGTACAAAATGCTGTAACGCCATCTGTTGCTGCCAGGCTAATTAAAAAGCGTGAACACAGGAGTGTACATTCTCAAGTATGTTTCCATATTGGAGTTGCTTGCCTATCACATACATCTGTTTAAAGTCTGTGTGTGTAGGAGTGTGTGTGTATAAATACTGTGTGTCCTTCTGTGAGCGGTCACTTGTCCTTGTGGTTTTCTCCCTGACCTTGGCACCAATTCAATTGTTTGTGACCCCCTTTTGTGAACGTGTTTGTGGACTGTGAAATTAAGGGTTGATTGTGTATGTCTTTGTGTGGCAGAGAAAGTGTGTGTACTATGTGTCTGTGTGTTTGAGAGACTTGCACTGTCCCCCATTCACACTCACGTCCACACACTAGTGGCCTCTGTCAGACAGAGCGGGGCTTGAACCTGCAACGTTCTGATTGCCAAACAGCCTCCTCTACCAACTGAGCCACCACTGCCCCTTTTAGATATGAGAGTGTGTGCATGCTAAGGTCAACATGTCTGTAAGTAGAGTGTGTGTTAGTAGGTATTTGTGTGTAAGCAAGCATACATGTGTGTGCCAAAGTATGTGTATACAGTCTGTATGCGTTTGTTTGTGTGCGTGTTTGCATCTCTGGAGTGTGTGTGTGTGTGTGTGTGTGTGTGTGTGTGTGTGTGTGTGTGTGTGAGTGTGTGAGTGTGTGTGCATGTTTGTGTGCGTACATGTGTGTGTTTCTGTGTGTGCGTGTGCGTGTGTCGTATGCACAAGTACGTCTGCACCAGATGACTTACTGCGGCTCTCGTACATGCTCCGGGACTGGGCCCAGATCTTGAAGGGGTCGGGCTTCTTCTGTAGCGTGGCGGTGGCGTCGGGCGGCAGGGGCAGGGGCAGGGGCGCCGAGGGGTCGTGGGGGTGGGGCGGCAGGCTGGGCAGCGGCTGGTTGGGCGGCGGCGGCACCACGGGCGCCGGGTGCTGCTGCTGGGAGGCCACCACGGCGTCTGGGGGCAGGCCGCCGGGCACGCAGGGCACCGCCCGCAGGGGGCTGTCGGTGTGGTGCGCACTGCGCTGGCTGCAGGCGCTGTGCTGCGAACTGCCCCCCTGGCTGTCCTTACGCTCCAGCTGCTGTGGGGTGGGGTGGGGGAGGGAGAGGGATTAGTCATTACAATAATACCTTTAATTGTATAGCACAATTAATACAAACATTAAGCTCAATGGCGAGGGAAGGGGAGAGAGAGAGAGAGAGAGAGAGAGAGAGAGAGAGAGAGAGAGAGAGACGGAGAGAGAGAGAGAGAGAGAGAGAGACACAGAGAGAGAGAGAGAGAGAGAGAGAGAGAGAGAGAGAGAGAGAGAGAGAAAGAAAGAAATAATCAAATGAAAGGAAGAACAGCAGAGAGGAGAGTGACAGAGAAAAAGATTCTGAGACGTTATGAAATTTGAAGAAAAGATTCAAGAGTGACAGAGCATGCAGACAGAAGTGAAGTCAAGAAGGATGTGATGAGGAGGACACAAAGGGACAGAGGGAGAGACACAGAGGCATGAAGAGCGAAGAGAGAGAATGAGTGAGACAAGGAACAGAGAAGGAGATGGACGGCGTGAATGAGCCAGAGTTGAAAAGAGAAAGAGATGGCAACAAAGGAGAATAGCTCTCATTTCATACTTTCAAACCACATTCAAATACAACTCACATTTGACCATAAACAAACACCACTTAAACACACATCAATCAGGAAGCATGACATGTTGGTAAAAGGTGTACAGATGAATAAAATGTGTTCGGGGTAAGATGAAAGTTTAGAAAACGATAGAATATCACAGTAAATACTGTGGCGCTACACAGTGAGTCCAAAGGAAGTGACGGCTGAATAGTTTGTATTCTGAGGGCAAGGACGGTGTTAAAGAAAGAATGGAAGTGTGGAGTGAGTGAACGAGTGAGCGGGGGAGGGAAGGAGGGGAAGGGTGGGCTTCAGGAAGGAGTAGGAGGCAGGACGAAGAGGACAAAAGGGGAGAAGTGCGGAGGAGAGAAGAAGAGAGGAGAGAAACGAAGGACAGGTGAGTAAGCCTGCAGAATGGTGAAGGAGTATAAAAAGGATTGAAACACACAAGGTCAGTCAGTGTGTGGAGAGAAAGTGCCGTATTCCTCTGTGTGTGTGTGTGTGTGTGTGTGTGTGTGTGTGTGTGTGTGTGTGTGTGTGTGTGTGTGTGTGTGTGTGTGTGCGCGCGTGCGTGCGTGTGTGTGTGCGTATGTGTGTTAGCATTCTTTTTAGTGAATGTGTTGTGCGTAATGTATGTGTGTGCGTCAGTGTGTGCACTGGATGACGCAGGAATGTGGATGTCACAGATGTGCAGTAGAAAAGAAGGTATTATGCTTTAGTGGCGTGTCAGTCAAACAACTAAACAACACACACACTCACACACATTCACACGCGCGCGAACACACACACACATGTGCGCGAACACACATACACACACACACACAAACCTTCACACCAGCAAGCATGCACGCACACATGAACACACGCACGCACGCACACACACGCAAACCAGCACGCACGCACGCACTCACGCACTCACGCACACAAGCGCGCACACACGCACGCACGCACGCACGCACGCACGCACGCACGCACGCACGCACGCACGCACGCACACACACACACACACACACACACACACACACACACACACACACACACACACACAGGCACAGTTGAGTCACTTTTCTGTTTAGATAGCAATATTCTGATTAGTCTTCAGGATATTCCTCCTCAAGCCCACACAAGGCCTGGGGCTGGAAGCACGCACACACACCATACACATCATACACACACCACACACACACACACACACACTCAATGCACGCGCACTTTATCATGCATACATGAACAGACACACAGCTCACTAAAACATGCATTCTTACCACACACACGCACGCACGCACGCACGCACGCACGCACGCACGCACGCACGCACACACACACACACACACACACACACACACACACACACACACACACGCACACATGAGCACACATCCACCATTAAGCACACAAACACGCACATATGAATTCACATACTAAAACATGCAAACATGCTAAAGGAAGCACTAACTCAGGGTGACATCACTGACCCCACGTGACCTCTCCCCTCAGGTAGTCACATGATCAGTCGCTAGCCACAGTTCCACCAGCTAGACAATCACACACGGACACGCATAAACACATAGACACAGACACACACACACACACACACACTCACAAACAGAAACTCTCTCTCTCTCTCTCTCTCTCTCTCTCTCTCTCTCTCTCTCTCTCTCTCTCTCCCTCTCTCTCTCTCTCATTAGAGCTGATGTAACAATGTTGGGCCACATCATATAAAATGGGACTGGAGTATTGTGCTGGGCGCAGCAGAACAGAATCCCTACACGATCCCATAACAGTTACTGCCAGGACATACACTATTGCTCAAATCCCCCCTCTCCCCCTCTTCTCGTATCTCACCTCATATCTGAACTAGACTAAACAGCTTGTCTGGACCACATGTCTCTATCTACCAGCGTTAACGCATTGTTGTGGGCTTGTTATTGTCAGTTGTAATATGGTAGTCTAACGGTGGGACATGACCTGGGTTCGACTCGAGTCATTTGTCGATCCTTCCCCATCTCTCTGCCCACACTCACTTCCTGTCATAATCTCCACTTTCCTATTAATAAAGGCACAAAAGCCACTAAAATATATCTCAAATCCTTCGAGGATTACCACACAAATATGTGATTAAAATTTTGCTAAAAATTTGAGTTCTCCTTAAGATGTCATGAGGACTTTGTGAGATTTTTAACACAGATTTCTATGGGAGCTGTGGAGTGTTTGAGTAAAATTCTAGAACTGGGGGAAAATCCTTACCCCTCAAAGGGAGAAAGAATGTCTCTGTTATGTAACGTAGTCATCGTGAAGTGAAGCGTTTGGCGAACCACAGGTGGAACAGTGAGCGCTAAGAGGCAACCCACTCGTCTAGACACCCCTCCCCGTGACACCCCTAGCGCTTACTAAAACAGGCAATTGACTCGTCTCTGACACTCTGAAACACCTATCATTTTCTTACTTCCACGACGTGTACTTGTAATGACTACATTGCTTTGTTCAGCTTGTCTTGAAATTAAACACTGAAACACTTGATAAACTTAAATAGTGGTCAGCTTATCTTAAGTGCGCAGATTAGGTCTTTGAGGTGAAAAAATATGCCACTAGTATTGATGACTTCTGGTGCGAATGATTTGCACAAGTTGTCTAAGAGATGTGCGCTCTGTGGCGATTGGCTGCTGTGTTACCCTGTGCTGAGCTGTGCTATGTTGTGCTGTGCTGTGCTGTGCAATTCTGTGCTGTGTTGTGTTGTGCTATTCTGTGCTGTGCTGTGCTGTGCTGTGCTGTGCTGTGCTGTGCTGTGCTGTGCTGTGCTGTGCTGTGCTGTGCTGTGCTGTGCTTGGTGTGCTGTGCTGTGCTGTGTTGCCTGGTGCTGCCCTGCGCTGTGTGTTTTACTGTGCTGTGCTGTGCTGTGCTGTGCTGTGCTGTGTGGTGTGTTACTATGCTGTGTAATGCTATACCAAACTGTGTCTGTGCTGTGCTGTGCTGTACTGAGCTGTGTGGTTTTATGCTGCAATGAACTGTGTTGTGCCTGCGCTGCGATGAGCTGTAATGTGCTGTATTGTGCTATGCTGTGACATGCTGTACTGTGCTGCATTGGTTTACTGTGCTGTGCTATACTGAAGTGTGTGTGTATTATGCTGTGCTGTGTGTGGTGGTATGCTGTGCTGTGGTATGCTGTGCTGTGGTGTAGGTCTACTGAGCTCTGTCTGTATCATGTTGTGCTGTGCTATATTGTGGTGCAACATAATACATCACACTATAGTACACAGCATAATACCGCACATATTATGCTGTACTGTAGTGTGATGTATTATGTTGTGTTATGCTATCTACTGTACTGTGTGCAGTGCTAGAGCATGCTCTCCTCTCCTCTCTCCCGCTGCCCGACCGGTCGGTGGGTCATTACTGTGTTGAGCTGTGCTCTGCTCTGCCCTGAGCTGGTGCCGTGCCCTTCGGCCTCCCCTCGGCCCGCCTGCCATAATAATTGGAGAAGAGGCCGCTCTCCCCTGACCCACAACCACCACCCCACCTCCTCCCCCTTCTCCGACACACAGCAGCCAACCCAGCCAACCCCCCCCGACCCCCCCCCCCCCCCCCCCCCACCAGTCGTCCCCTCCCTCCCTCTCTCCCTTCAGTCTTAACGATTCTTCCTTTCCTTTCAGCTTCCAGCTTTCAGCTTTCAGCTCTCCTTCTCCTATTCTTTCTGCCCCATGTATTTTTCTTTATCTCTCTCTCTTTGGCTCTCTCTCCTTCTCTTTCTTCCTTACAATCCCACCCCCTCCCCTTTTAGCTCTGGCCCTCCAAGCCGTTTGCCAGCAGCTGGTCAGCATTGGAGCCTCCATCAGACCAGGCCAGCGCAGGCCAGGCGGCGTTCATTAATCAGTGCTGGGGAGATGGACTGGGGCAGCAGAGACAAATGGAGGGAAGATGGATTAAGCCGTCAGTACGTCCGTCTGTCCGTCCGTCCGTCCGTCCATCCATCTCCTAGCCCAGCCTGGTCCAGCCACACAACTCACATGCTCTTTAAATAACCAGGATCAGACCTACATACGGATCACGGCCACTCTCTCTGGTGTATACACAGCCACAGCCACAGCCACAGACAGACATAGACACAGACACAGACATAGACATAGACATAGACATAGACATAGACACAGACAGACAGAGAGACAGACAGACAGACAGACAAACACACACACACACACACACAAACACACACACACACACACACACGCACACATATGCGCCCGTACCTGCACGCACACACGCACACACACGCACACACGCACACACACACACAGATAGAGTGAGAGAGGAGGATTGAGTGACAGGCAGAGTTGAGATGACAGGAGAAGAGAATGCACCGGACTTCAGAAGAAAAGGAAAGTAAGAGAAGAGAAAAACTGAGAGAAGACCATAAAAAATGTCAGATGAAAGCGTCCAGACAGGAATGAGAAAGATGGGATGAGTACAGAAAGAGAGTGAGAGAGAGAGAGAGAGAGAGAGAGAGAGAGAGAGAGAGAGAGAGAGAGAGAGAGAGAGAGAGAGAGAGAGAGAGAGAGCACTTCAGAAAGAAGTGGGAAAGTGGAGGTAACTTATGAAAAAGATGGCATGAGTACAGACACAGAGAGAACACACTGAAGTGTGAGGAAAAGATGGGGGGAGTGTGGAAAGAGCAAGAAAACACTAAAGAAAGAGGGGGCAAAGACTAGGCAAAACTAGGTATAAAAAAACAAAGACAGACAGCACACAACAGAAGCAGAGGCAAAGAAAGACTTAAAAAAAGTGGGCACCCCATAACAGTGATGAGTGCAGACAGGGAGAGACAGCAGCACACTAAAGAATAAGCAGTGAGAAATAAAGACAAAGGGAAACAAAACAATGAGGTACACGTACAGCACTCCCCACCAGGGATGAGTGGAGAAAGAGAGGGAGAAAGGGAACTCTAATGAAAGAAAGCAGGGGCAAAGAAAGGAGAATAACAAACAAACAACCAAAAGTGGGGTAGCCTACTCACCACCAGTTTGGGGCTCCTCTTGGCGGGCACCACTCCTGTGAAACAGCGGCAGATGGAGAGAGACAGCATTAAGGACCGGCCGACAGCGTGGGGACACCACAGCAAAAGTAGAGACAGACAGACTTACAGTCCCCCCAAAAAATTAAGGGGACGGGGGGAAAAGAGGGAGAACAAAGGCTAAAAAGGGAAAAAAAAAAAAAAAGAATGAATGCACTGCCTTCCTCCGTTGCGACCTGCAGAGCCACCGATAAATCCCGCTCTCTGTGTCCAGCGTGAAAAAACACATCAGCTAGTCCTCCTCTCCTTCTCCTCTCCCTCCTTCTCTCCTCTCTTCTCTGCTATTCCTGTGTGCCTGGGTCTGTAGGCTGGACACGGTAACAGCAGGGCAGTGTGGGCTTGTGTCTGCAGTAACCTAATGATGCTGCCTGCCTGCCTGCCTGCCTGCCTGCCTGCCTGGCTGGCTGCAGAGCCGAGTCTTCCCAAGCTTACAGCCCTGCACAGCCTCACATCCCCTCAGTCCAGTGGCGAGAAAGAGAGAGAGAAGAGAGAAAAAAAGATGAGAGAGAGGGAGAGAGAGATAGAGAGAGAGAGAGAGAGAGAGAGAGAGAGAGAGAGAGAGAGAGAGAGAGAGAGAGAGAGAGAAAGCAGAGCAGGTTTTTCAGCTGCTGTGGAGCGCAGCGTGTGTGAAGTGTGCCGTTCCGTTCCACAGGAAGAAGTGATGGGGAGAGAGAGGGATGAGGAGAGGAGAGAGATGGGAGAAAGAGAAAGATGGAGAGATAGAGAAGGATGGGGGAGACAGACGAGAGAGAGAAAAAAGAGAGAGAGAGAGAGAGAGATAGAAAGAGAGAAAGCGTAGCGAGCGAACGAACGAAAGAGTGCTAGTCTTGACGGCAGGCGTGTGTCTCTCTCCCCGCCTGAAAGCATCTAACTCCACTCGGCACCAGTCAGCGCGATCAGCGAGAGAGAGCAAACACACACACACACACACATGCAGTGCACATACACACTACACACACACACCCCACTGCCTGCTCCTGCGCTCAGGGAGATCGCACATTTAAAAAGGCAGCTCCGCGCTCTCTTTCTCTCTCCCTCCCCCTTCCCTCACTCTCTCTCTCTCTCTCTCGATCTCTCTCTCCCTCTCCTTCTCCTCTTCTCTCACCATCCCCCTGCTGCACTGTGGATTGCTCACACTCCCACCCCCCTCCTCTTCTCTGACTCTCCTTCTTACCATCTCCACACCAACACACACACACTCACACACACACACACACACACACACACACACACACACACACAACACACGCACACACACACACACACACACACACACACACACACACACACACACACACACACACACACACACACACACACACACACACACACACTTCCTAATCTTAACACCTGAATTTCCCTCACTAAAGGAAAAAAAACCCTGTGCATGCTTCTTTGTGTAGGTAAAAAGGGGGGGCTGGTATGAATGAGGAGACAGAATGTAAGGCATAAATAAGAGGCAGTCAGTCAGTCAGTGCCATCCTCCCTACTGCACTACAACAACTACTACAACAGTAGCAGCAGGTGGATGAGGGGAAGCTAGCAAGGATGTACCTGCAGCTCAAACCTGTCTATGCCAATGCATGCATACTCATCAAAATGCACGTAAACACACACACGCGCGCACGTGCGCACGCACGCACGCACGCACGCACACCGCACGTGCGCGCACACGCACACACACACACACACACACACACACACACACACACACACACACACACACACACACACACACACACACACACACACACACACACACACACACACAGATATGTCGTCTTACACCACCACCCCTGACCCCTCTCTCTTTCTCTTTCTCTCACTCTCACTCTTTTTAACTGGTTCAGGGAGCCTTTGGGAGGGTTTGGGGAGGGTTCCTCAGAATCCCTTTTCATTAGCGTCCTTAAATACAGTGCCAAATTCAAGAGGGAGGTCTGTCTGGTCAATTTCCTACTAGGGGTGGCAAAGTTGGCCATTTGTTGGCTGATCCGCAAGAAGAAAATGTTGAACCTTGACTCATTAGACCCCTTGGAGAGTTTTTTTGGACTGGTCAAAAGTCGTATCAAGGTTGAGTTCATGTACTACCATTTGGTCAATTATGTAGGAACATTTACAAGCATTTGGTGTGTGTGGGGTTTGCTGTGTCAGGTTGGGGAGAGTGGGGAGCTGAGTATGAGTATATGGGGGGGTGTAATGGATGTATTGTGATAATGTACTACGCTCTCTCTCTCTCTCTCTCTCTCTCACACACACACACACACACACACACACACACACACACACACACACACACAGCCCTCACAGCCCAGCAGTGCCGTAGATATTCTGTATCCTCATCCACATATGATGGTGGTGGTGTGTGTGTGTGTGTGTGTGTGTGTGTGTGTGTGTGTGTGTGTGTGTGTATGTGTGTGTGTGTGTGTGTGTGTGTGTGTGTGTGTGTGTGTGTGTGTGTGTGTGTGTGTGTGTGTGTGTGTGTGTGTGTGTATGTGTATGTGTGTGTGTGACACGCGTGTGTGTGATGTTGACGTCTGGAGCCAGTGGAGCTGTGATATCTCCTGGCATTTTCTGCTGCATCTGACACTCCCTCTCCCCTATCCTCTCTCTCTCTCTCTCTCCGGTGAAGTCTGTCTCTGTCTCTGCCTCTGTCTCTGTACAGCAGGGCTCCCGAGGAGGCTGTTCTCCTCTCCACCACATGCTGCCTGTCAGGGCCGCTGTCAGCTTTTGCTGGGCCCAGGATAAAGTCATCTGAAAGGGCCCCCTATCCAACACATACAATGTAATAGAAACACAATTGTGGGCCCCCTCTCTACCTGGGCCTGGGACAAATGACCCCTTTGTCCCCCTGCTGTCGGCTTCCCTGCTGCCTGTACCGCATGCTACTGTAATTAGAGGCAAGTGCAGAACAAGACCCGGCTTTACGCTGCTTTGTTTTGCGCTACACTTTTCTAGTTTGCTGACAACTGGTGAAACAGACGCCGTCGACTTAATATGTGCGTGTGGGTTTTTTGTGTGTCAGTGTGTGTGTGTGTTTCTCAATGTGTGTGTGTGTGTGTGTGTGTGTGTGTGTGTGTGTGTGTGTGTGTGTGTGTGTGTGTGTGTGTGTGTGTGTGTGTATGTGAGTGTGTGTGCGTGTGTGTGTGTACATGTGTGAAGACTGTGTGTGTGTGTGTGTTTTTGTCAATGTGTGTGTGTGTGTGTGTGTTTGTGTGTGTGTGTGTGTGTGTGTGTGTGTGTGTGTGTGTGTGTGTGTGTGTGTGTGTGTGTGTGTGTGTGTGTGTGTGTGTGTGTGTGTGTGTGTGTGTGTGTGTGTGTGTGAAGTGAAGACAGTGAAAGGTTAAGAAACATATTCTACCTAGAGTGTGTTTGTGTGTGTGATAGTGACTGACTCAGAAGGCTAAGAAAGGTTATTTCACAGTGAAATAAAACAAGGCATTGATAAAGATAAAAACCTGAAGCGACTGTTTAAAATCTGACATTGGAAGATTTTTTTCACAGTAGTCTGTTTTTTCCCCCTGTAAACTGATATATCAGACTGCTGATGCCAGAGCTGGCTAGCTGTTGCGAGCCGGAGAACAGCCTTCAGCTTCCCCTAATTCTCCTTCTCCTCTGCTTCTCATTTTGGTTTTTGTCTGTCTGTGTCTTTCTCCCTCCGTCTATCTGTCTTCATTTTCTCTCTCTCTCTCTCTCTCTCTCTCTCTCTCTCTCTCTCTCTCTCTCTCTCTCTCTCTCTCTCTCACGCGTACATCCCCATTCTCTCTGTCTCATCCCCATTCTCTTGCTTCGTCTCCAAGTCCCTCACCATTCCTTGCTGCCTTCTGTCCTCCTCCTCAGCCACCCTATTATCTCTCTGTCTCATTGGTCTTCCTTTCCTCTCTGCCTCTCTCTGTCTCTCTCTCTCTCTGTCACCGTCTGTCTCTGTCTCTCCCTCTCTCTCTGTCTCTCTCTCTCTCTCTGGGGACCTGAGGGCTTTATTAGCCCTGCTCTTGCTACTCCGTACAGTTGCACACGTCAACAGCAGCTCAGCTGGGAATCCTCCCATCCTTCACACACACACACACACACACACACATACACACACACACACACACACACACACAGATGCACGCACGCACGCACGCACGCACGCACACACGCACGCACATGCACACACGCACACACGCACACACACACACACACACACACACACACGCACACGCACACGCACACGCACACGCACACGCACACGCACACACACACGCACATGCACACACACACACACCTCCCCCCAAAATGAGCGCTGGGACCAGAGTCATTACAGTGAGACAGAGCGGCGGCTACTAGGAGGAGAGTTAGCTGTTGAGTGATGCGAGACGGCCCTTTCGAACCCGGCACCGCTGCCGATAGATACTAGTGGCGCTGCTCTACTGATTGCCTGGCGTGTAGCGTATCTCGTCTTGTCTGACTGGCTGGCTGGCTGCGTTCTTTCCTGACGATGCCGCTCCTCACTGCTCTTCTCTTTTGCTCGGAGTTACTCTACTGCAAAACCCTTGAGTCATTAAATGTTAAAAACTTTCTGTTGCTGCAAAGGCGCTGCTCTCTTATACTTATACTCCACTCTCTACTCTCCCACTCTCACTTATTCACTACCTAACTCGGCCTCTGTCTCTGTCTCTCGCTCTCTCTGTCACTCTCTCCCTCTCTCTCTCTGGTAAACTCATATTCACATTCTCTTGCATTCCAGCAATGTACTTTTTTCCGTTCCAGTCTTCATCTGTCCGTCGTGCTCTGTAATGTTCACTTTCTGTCTCTATTTCTTTCTTTATTTCACGTTCTTTTTCTTTTTTCGTTCTGCTCTTTCCCTCCTCCTCTCTTTCTCTCCATCGGCTTCTCTCTGCTTTTCTGCCGTGCTTCTCTCTCTATCATTTTTGTTATGTGTGTGTATATATATACGTCATTCTCCCTCTCTCCCTCTCTTTCTCTCTCTCTCTCTCTCTCTCTCTCTCTCTCTCTCTCTCTCTCTCTTTCGCTCTCCGCTGTCTCTCTCACTATTTCTCTCTGCCTGTCTTGAACTCCCTCTCTCCCTCTCAGCCGTGTTGCAGCTCGCCACATTCTCTATTCTGTATGTGAGCCTCTCATCGCACGATATATAATTCATAGGCTTTCTCTTTAGCGAGACAATGTTGTGGAAGAGAGTGATGGGGCTTCAGATGGAATGCACGCACACACGCACACACACACACACACACACACACACACACACACACACACACACATATATACACACACATATACACACACACACACACAGTACATACACATGTAGGCACACACGCACACGTGCAAGCACGCACACACGCACAAACAACGAGGGAGCCATGGATGATGGTCAGTCCTCACAAGCTCCTCACATCAGGGGCAGACTACAAAACCCCAATGCCTCTTGGGACTGATTGTAGTCTTTTATTATTGTTCAAACAAAAATAAGAAAAAAAGCGGCACTGCTGCAGAAATACTCTGAACATGTGACCAGTGGAGAGTCAAATACACTGAACTTATGAACACAGAAGATTCCTCTTCCATGTAGAGACGCATGTTCCCGATTCGAGCATCACAAAAGTCATGCTCCAGTACACACACTTGCACTCAACACGCACACATGCATGCACACAGACAATAGGGAGCGATGCTGCATCCATGGCTGCAACCTCAATCC